>NC_040037.1:5577081-5736357 GCF_003713205.1 Coffea eugenioides
TATAGTAATTTCATTTGAGATGTGATCAGTGATTTCACCGGCAATTTCCATTCAATTTGAGCAAATTTTCTGTCAAATTAACCAGTTCTAGCGGCCTTTAGAATATTGTCCATTTGTTTATAAGCTGTAAGTTTATAAGCTATAAAATCGACTTCACATTCTATATGGACATAGAATAGATAGATATCCGCATCCGTTTTATTATTTGTGACTAATTCTATTTGAGTCAGACAGCTTATAAACTGTAAAATCGACTTTATATTCTATATAGACATAGGATATGAATAGATAAGTATTCACATAACTAGTTCTACGACTTTTAGAATATTGTCCATTTGTTTATAAGCTGTAAAATCGACCTCATATTTTATATGGACATAGGATTGGAATAAATAGGTATCCGCATCCGTTTCACGATCAGCGAAAATCATTACTTGCCGTACGTGGTAAATATTATAAAGGAATAATTTCAGAAACCTCCCTTGAAGTTTTAACAATTTCACTTAGTACCCTTGAAGTTTTAAAAATTACACATACCTCCCTTGAATTTATCATTTTGGTAACAAAAACTATTCAATGGTCAAAATTTTGAATGAATAACCCAAATTGCCCTCATAAAATTGTGAAGTTCATTTTATCTTCTTATAAAATTCCATTTAAAAATATATGGAATATGCACAAAATCTCAAACCTACTTTCAACCTTCATCTCTACTATTTTAAACCTTTCATATTCCTATATCTCAAATTAGTACCATTATCATCATGACCACCGCTACCATTAGTTCTTAAATTCTAAAATCTCAATCTAAGTTACAAAAGAAAAAAAATCAATACTGTTAAACTTAAAAGATTTCACTAGCTGCATTAATATAATAACCCATCCCTCAAATGTTGGACTACCATTTCATGCCTATTATATTTAAATCTTCAACTTACATCTTCTTCTATTCATCTTTAAATCTTTCAAACCAAACTAAAATTAATTTGTAATATGTTAGAATTATGTTGAGGACATAATTAGTTATTCTATAAGTGACCTTGTTTTTGTTTCCATTAAATATTTAATTGTGTGGTGCATTCCTATGTACAAGATTAGGAGCGTATTATTTAATTGAATGAAAAATATTAATATATTATGGTTATTATGGTCATTTTATAGGGTCAAGGGAGGTAAGTGTAAGATTGAAAATCTCAAGGGTATTAGATGAAATTGTCAGAAACCTCGAGGGAGGTTTCTGAAATTATCCCTATTATAAATTGTCTTTCTTGGGCTAGAATCACAGACAGGCAAAGGTCTCCTGTTGATGCCTGTTATTGATCCTTCTCCCCATTAAAGTTACAAGTACTTATAAATTAACCTTCAACTTCTTTTAAAATTTATTGAAGATAAACCTATCATAATATTGATCATAAATCCAAACCCGATTCCACATTGGCACAGTTAAATTGGGCGCCACTGAGGCCAATGTGCAAAAAATAATATAGTGCCAAGTATCAACTACGATAATAATATTAACCATTACAACACAAAATCACAATATTTAAATAGAAATTCCTAAAACCAGCAGATACGGTAACAATAAAACACTAAAAAAACAAAGGTCAAAGAACTAAAAGGATTAAATTTCACTAATTTCTAAAGTACTCTAAATATGACTACCAAAATTTCTTCAAAAAATATACTAGTTCTAACCAAAATTAGAACAAAAAAAAGAAGGCACAAAAAAAAAACATGAAAATAAAAGGTGGTCACAGAAAAGATACGTAAAATTCACACTAGGAGCACCATCTCCACCTGAGAAAAATCCCTGCTCTGTGAAAAATGTCAAAAAATAGTCATCTCCACAAGGCATAAGAAAGTCAATAAAAAGGTGTTATCCATTTGGTTTAAAAATGGAAGTGTAATGTCTATAAAAATGTGTCATCCACTTGGTTTAAAAATTGAAGTGCATCTTTCTCATGTATTAACCAACCTGAGCATGTGCTCTTTGAATGTCTTGCTCAAGTTAAGCCTTATCCTACTTGTTTCTAGCTGTTGTTGTACATAATCCTACAAAACAGCATATAAAAAATGTCCAAGTACATAAAAATGGAGAAAATTTTTGTCGAAAATTGTGGTAATGGTCCCATCAATAGCCAGAAGATGGCACTAACCTATAATTAAACATGACAGGCTCAGGAATTACTAGGATAGGAGACATTTAAACATAAGCAGCAGATAGCAATTAAGAAGTACTACTAGTTAATATTGGGAATCAAGCTAAAAGCAAGTGATAGAAAATTAAGAGATGAATATAATGGTGGTAGCTAGCAGTAGTATTATTAGTTTACTTCTAATCAAAGGTGATTTTTCCAAAAGCCTCAGGATCAATAAAAAAATGTCCAAGTTCCCAAAGAAATGTGGTAAGCAGATCATTTTATAGTTCAAAGAAGCAATCTTGATTGTTAGAAGTACCAATATCAATATTAATTTCTTCTGCAACTCCACATGTACTAAGAGTAAGAAAGAAATGTTTAGAGCAACAATAATCAAATTGAAAGGCATAAACACACAAATATATTGGATGAGATATAATTCACTACAACAGATTTCTTCCTTATCTGTGCTAATTTCTTGGAATTAGAATTCAATGCTAATTCTATAGTCTTACAAAAAAAAAATGCTAATTCTATAGAAAATGTGCCATCCAATCCAAGCACAATTCTATGTTGTACCAAACACACCCTAAAGCTAATTAGGAATAGGTGCTAAGCTTTCAACATACGTACATCCAAACACATCATAGTACTGCATTGAGAAGTTTGTGGGCTTCTTTGGCAATTGAACAAGATGCAAGACTGACTCCTTCTTGGGATTAAACGCCCATGCATGTTTAGAACCATGAGCAAACAAGACATCTCCATTCTTGGTAAAAAAGATTGGCTCCAATCCCTTTGTCAATTGCAAACGAGGTGGGAATCCAAAGATAGTCGTCCAAGATTCTCCCACTCCGTATTCCTTCATCACCAACACCTCTCCTTGATCATTGTTTGGACGAATCATGCATAAGCATCCATCAACAACACCCAAACCTGATATCCACTTTTCTTCTGTATTTCTCAGCTCGGGTACAGGCAACTCTATCAAATCATTGGTTTTGGTGTCGAAATAAACAATCAACTCTCCATGAATATTTCGATCACTTTTCTTATGGTTTGCTAGCCAGTGCGGGTTTCCATTCACTATGGGGGCTATAGCACTAGTGCTGGAAAGAATTTCATAAGCGCAGGTTGCAACTGTTGTCCAGTTCTTTCTGCTTTTGAGACTCAAAGACATAATCTCTTCTTCCTTGACTAGTACTACGTTGTAATCATCGGAAGAATTATCATAGCAAAATCCAGAGGCCTTTATGCTCCAGATGGATTCGAGTTCTAAACCACGGAGACTGCTTACTTCTTTACAGGTCCTAGTTGAGGGGTTCCATGCATACATGAACTTGTTATCACAGAAAAGAACCAAGCCATTACTTGATCCCAGAATTTTAACTAGACCGAGACCTAATGGACATGGAACAATTTTCTCAATTACAAGTTCATGATTTATAGAATAGTTTACCTCTATAGAACAGGAATCGCGTGCCTCCCTCTTGAAAATTAAGGCTCCTCCTCGCTTCCTTCCCTCGTAATTTGAAAGAACAAACTTCTTATCACATATTAAAGCATACCATGACTTGCAAACGGCCTTAAACTTCAAAAGAGACTTAACTGGTAAATGCGAGAGTATTTCCCAAAATATTTCGAAGGGTATGTGCCCTAATTGAAGTTCAGAATGCATGGTCGCCGTGCTAATGATCATGAGGAGAACTCAGAAAATTAACCATAACTTTTCTCAATAAATTAATTCACTTTACCTACTAAGGAAGGTTCAAAATATAGAAATCCAGTACTTAGACTTTTTAAAGACTTTTGAACCCTCTACAACTTGGATTTTAGTGTCTATAAAAACCAAGATTTCCTCCTATTTATTCGACTTGCTTTATTAGGATAGGAATTTGTAGTAGTTGCAAACCAAGCTACTATTTTCTAGGATACAATTCGAATCCATCTACTATTCTGATAGACAAGAGCATTTTTTTTGTAAGTCTAAAAAGGAGAAATATAGAGAATTGGAAAATTGTCATATGAAGTTTTGAAACAATGTACCACTAAACCCTTGCTGTGTTCTAGACATTGATTGAGCTCGAGGTTGAACCTAGTCATCAGGATAATCATTGGGTCAAGTTATAATGTTCAATAAACTTCTTGTAACCAATAAACTTTTACACATACTTATAAATTAACACCTTCCCTTTTTATTCAATTTGTGCACGATAAATCCAAATAATTGATCATAAATCCATATCCAATTCCTCAGTGGCGCAGCTGATTGGGTGCCTCTGAAACTATTTATTTAAAAATATATATATATATTTCAATAACAATAAAAATTACATAAAAAAATGTCAATAAAGTGCCAAGAATAAAAAAGGATTAAAATTCACTGAAAGCTAATAAATTGTATCACAAAAAGCTGCTAAACTTTCAACAAACACATCCAAATGCATTATAGCACTGGATTCAGAACTTTTTGGGTTTCGTCTGGCAATTCAACAAGATGCAAGACTGACTCCTTTTTCGGATTAAATGCGCATACATCATTCCAAACATTGTCAAATAACACATCTCCGTTCTTGGTTTAAACACACAAAAAAAAAAGATTGGCTCCAACGCATTTGTCAATCTGAACTGAGGTGAGATTCGATCATTAACCTGATCGTACGAGAAAAGCTAGCTGTTTAATTGGGCAGAATTGCGTGTAATCATGCTTTTATACCACTATTGGTGTTATCGAGGTTTCTCACCCTAAAAGGTGGTTCAAATCTTCAAGAATTGAGGTTTTACAGACTAACACACAACAACTTTCACAATCTATGTTGATTTGGTAGCGTTTCCCAAAATATTTCAGTGGGGATGTTTGGTAATTGAATTTGACGTTGCGTGGTCCCTGTGTCAATGATGGTACTGAGGAGGTGAATTCAGAAAATTAATAAACCCAATTTGACTCAATAACCTGTTTCACTTTTCCTACTGAGGAAAGTTCAAAAATTAGAAATCCAGCACTTGTATTCTTGATCCCTGCAGAACTTGGATTTTAGTATCTACATAAACCAACTCTCTCTTCTTGCTTGAACCTGGATTTCATATTCGTTTTCCATCCATAAGAATTAGGAATAATGTAAAAGCACAAGACGACAGATCCTACATAAGAAAACACAGACTTGGAGCTCTAACTTAGGATTTTGGATTGTATCATTTGCAAATCAAGCCATATTTTCATAGGATACAATTCCACTCCACCTACTATTCCGATAGATAAATATACACAGCCTGAGTAGCACAAATTCCAAGAGACGAATATTAGTCTGAAAACAAAATCAAACAAAGAACTGCAAACTTGTCAAATGAAGTTTCAAAACATTGTAGGAACTACGCTAAAACATTGTTGGTCCGAACTTTCACAATTACTCTAGGCTTAGTCTATCAATTCCTGGATTAACAAAAGAAGCTTACAATGATACAACATCAAGTGACAAATTTGTCCAAAATGGACGAATGATCTGTTCATAGGAACGCCGATATAATTTGCAGGTGTCCAGTTTGCTATGGTGTTGGTTCAACATCAGATATCCAGCAGCTGTTATCTCTCATAATCGACCTGAATATAGAAAAATAAACTGCCATCAGTCATCGCCAGTGGTTCCGAGTCCATAATGTATATGTTCTTAGTCCATTTTTCTATATGTTCTGAGTCCATTTTTACGAAATACCCAATAAAAACGAGAAGCACTAATCAAAGTTTAAACAGAACAAAAACATGAACATAAGCCCCACCTGAAGCAATGGTAAAAATGCTACTTCTGTTTCAAAGTAATAGGTATATCAGCAATTTGTTTTTTTTTAAAAAATCAATTTAATACTTCCTATTTCTCAGGCATATAAACCAAATTAAGCCCAGAAAAAATTGAAAACCATCTAAATTCAGATCAGCTATAAAAGAAGTACATACCTGATCCTCAAGTTTCAGCAGCTCTTTCCATGCTTCCACTGGCATTTTGCTCCCGCCTTTGATCACGAAGCCGTTCAGGGATTGTTGTTAGACTTTCAACATACATACAAAAGTCATGCGGCATCATTGCAAAGGGAAACTCCCTCATTGTCTGATCTTTCAAACTGAAAACCACTACACTGAGACCATTCGAGATCAAAACTTCGTCTCTTGATCCCTTGATATAAAACAATGGAGGAGACCAAATCCGTGGACCTTTCATTGGTATGCGGCACAAAGTCATCCACGACTCCTTCACACCATACTCTTTCATGATTAAGACCTCAGTAATATGCTCAAGATCCCAAATATTCCCAAATCGCGACAAAGTTAGACATCCATCTAAAACACCTAATCTAAAAATGTCAGTAGAATCACCAACATTGTTGTCTGGCATTGGCAACTTGACAAAACGATTTGTTGTTTTGTCAAAGTAAAAAATCAAGTCGCGATCACCTTTCTCTTCTCTAACTACCCAATGTATTTTTCCATTAACAACAGGGCCAGATTTAGCTGAAAACATCGAATGCGGATGATTGATTTCTGCCCACGCTTGACTTCTTAAACTAGCAAGCAAAATTATCCTTCTACCAGTAATGGGAGAAAGTAGGATAACTATCTTATAATCATCACTAACTTCATCAAAGCAAATTCCTGAGGCGACTACTGTGTAATTCTCCCTCAGTAGGCTAAGTCGGAGAACCTTTTTACAACATCTAATGGAGGGATTCCATAAGTATATTGAGGTAGAATAGCTGAAGAGTATGAAGCCTTTACAAGAACCAAGAATTACTTGGTTTTGATTTGGCCGATATGGGATTTCAGATAATGGGTTGAGGATGTTTTCACCAAGAAGATCAGGGTTCACAGAATATAGAAATGGGCTGGTTTCTATCCAGAAAATTGCCCGGGAAACATTGGTTTTGAGACTGAATTTGGGATCAGATACTAGATTCTGCCATGACTTACTAACGCATTTGAATCGACACAATGATTTTACTGGTAGTCTTGAAAGTATGTCGGGGATAATTTGACCTGGAATTTCGGGTAATTTAATTTGCTGACCCGTTACTTGGTCTGCCTCTGGCAAATTTGGGGATTCCATTGTAAATTGGATGCGAAAATCTGAATTTAGAGAAACAACTATGTCAGCAAACTAAACAACGAAACAAAATGATTAGGGAAGGGAAGACAATTGGAAAGTGTTAATGTCTTATTCATTTATTGATTTATTATTTCCTCCTATTTCTTTTGCCCTCCTAAATTTGTTTAGGGAATTTTCTTTTAGGGAAAATTTGCTATAAGGGCAAAGTAGAAGTTAATATTTACAAAGTAGGGCACAACTTATGGAAAACATGAGAATTGGGGAGAAGGTGTCATTCAATAGAGTCGAAAATTATCATTTGCTTTTTAAAATTACCAAAATGCCTAGGATAAAAACAAATTAAGAAATCCTAGATAGATTAGACACAAATCCAAGATAAATTCGAGTTTTCTAATTCCATAGCTTATAAAATTGAAAGAGTAACTACTTACAAAAGAAGGAAAATCGTCTAATCAATGACTTTTGATGGTGACTGTCAATTGATGACAACGATGAGGATGGGAACAATTATTGAGGCGATGATAACTGTCGATTGACGTCAACGGTGAGGATGAGACTGATTATGCCGGCGATGATGACAACTGCAATGTTACGAACCGCACTAGTAACGACGGCGACGATTGCCCTAATTTGGGATACGGCTTTCGATTGAAGAAGTGCAATTTTGTAAGAGTAAAAAAAAAAAAGAAAAGGAATTGAGTGAGGGTTTTGAGAAAAGAAGAAAAAAGAACTATTAGAAGTCAAATGGACTTTAGGTCCCTTTTGTGTCTATAGCATGATTTTTGATAAAATTGTTGACTGGCCCAAAAATTGACTCATTAAAGACTCATTGGTTCAATAAAATCATCGTTTGACTTGAAAATTGACATCATAAATATATTGTATATTAGTTTAAGAATTATTCTAATGTTCTGGGCACTTATTAGTACACTGAGGGTGTGTTTAATAAAACTGAAATCTAAAAACTGAAATATGAAATCTGATATCTGAAATTTGAATCTATTAAGTTATTGAATTGTTAAGTATTAAATTTGATACATTTGAGTGTATATCACATTCAATGATAAGTGAATAGTTTATCATTTAATTTTGAAGGCAAGTTTTATTTAGAAAATTCAGTGTCACTTAATTAATTCAGATATTCTAGTTTGGGTTATCATAGTTTGGGTTATCAAACGCATATAAACATATTAAAATTTGAATCAATTAAGTTTAAGTACTGAATTAGATTATCAAATGAGGCATTAAATTACATCTAACTTATAATTTATGTATACGTAATCACAATTATAGCACCTCTATTTTTAGACACTTTTCCAAATTAATTAAACTTTAAAAAAAAAACTAACATATGATGGTCTAAGACTCCTATTAATGAGTGCCGATTGACCACCGGTTAGCCGAGCCATTAATTTAAATATATTACTTATCTAAATTAAAATACTTGTAGAAACTTCCTTCTCATACTATAAGGCTACCGATACTGTTAGAGCAGAAATTTTCGTAACAAATCTGCTAAAAATCCCAAAATACCCTCCACTAGTTAATGGTTAAAAGTCTCACTAAATTTCAAACCATTTATACCCATTTAAATAAATGTGTATAAATGGGCACCCATTTATATCCATTTAATAAATGGGTATGGGTATACCCAATTATCCATTATGAATCATTTAAAATGTTACTTATTTTTTTATTTTTTTGAATATTTTTTTATAAGAAATAATGGTATTTTATTATTATTAGATTAGTAAGAAATTCAAATTTATTTGCTTAACACTCACTAAAAGTTGAATTTAAATGTATAATTATTTTTAAATTGGTATAAATGGGTGAGTCGAATCAACTCACTACCCACCAATTAAATGGGTTTAATTAACCAACAGCCTTTGGGTTATTGGCCACCACCATAGCCTTTAAGGCTTGGTGGGGTGGGAGGTCAAGGATTCTAACCTTGCCTCCCACCATTTGCCACTATATGTGGCTTACCACTTTAAGTGGTTTAAATCCATACAGGTGCGTAGTGCACTCATCTGATCCGATGGTAGTTCAGTCCTCATCAATTCTCCAATAGGTCCAGTTGATGGTGGTATAATTGGGTACCTATATAAACCCATTCAAAATTGATAGGCAGGTTTTGATCAATGGGTTATTGATGGGCGGGTATGGATAGGTCAAGATAATTGAGTTGTGATTGACACATTTAATATACTCTAAGCAGAGTGTGGATTTTGGATTTAGGGAAAAAACACACAAGAAAATCCCAAAATAGTGTGTTTGGATAAAATATTATTTGAAATAATTACCGTAACACTTTTTGTGATATAAAGTATGTGAGATAAAAAGGTGGTTGAAAATATAAAAAGATGGGTTGGAAAATGTATTTATGATACAAGTGAAATATTATTTGAAAAAATGTAGCTATCCAAACACAATTACTAGAATCTCTTCCAGCAATTTTGGTCTTCAAGCAACAAAATATCCAGTTTTTTAAGATTGGATCATAAGATTGGTTCGAAAATTGTCAAATTGATTGTGAGTATGAAGACGGAAATCTAAGAACGATCCTGTCAGTTAAGTTGTGATTGCGAAAATCACAAGGTGATGAGTTATCAATAAATTGACCTCAAATTGTGTGACGAAAATAGTCTATCCAAGTGTGTAAATTATTGCAACGAGAAAAGTATTTGACAATGAAAAATTAGTTCAGATTGATACTGGCAGAATTTGCAAGGGAGATGATTGATCATGATTGTTTGATCTGATCCAAGAAAGAGATTGATTTAAAGGAGGCAATACTGGCATATTAAATCAAAGCTCAAAAATAGAAATTTTCATATTGTTATTTAGTAGTGGTTTAGTCAAGTCAAATTTTTAGTAGTTTTATTGGATTTAAATTATGGTAGTTTTATTGTTTAGGAATTAACATCTTGTTAGGAAATTTCTTGTGGTCATAAAACTTGTTTATCGAGTCATATAGTCTTATATAAATAGGAAGTCTTATTATTGTATTAGTTGAAAAGAGTGAAATTTAATGGTCTTGTTATTTTAGTGTGTGATTAATATATTATTACACATATATTTGTATATGTGTAAATTGCCTCCCCATATATATTAGTTCCATTAAATTTTATCTTCTATAACTTTTTGGTGAAATTTTTTGAGTTCTACAGGAAAGAGGGAAGAGGAGTGGGAGAGGAAGAGGGAGAAAGATACAAAAAGTGGAATAAAGAGGCGGCAAAGATGGGGGTGCTGACCAATGGTGGTTGGAGCAGTAGTGATGGTAAGAAGAAGACAAGGAGAGGAATGAAAGAAAAAAATGGAAGAAAAAGAAAAGGAAAATAAAAATAAATTTTTTTTTAATTTCTCCACAAAATTTTTCTACAAATTTTACTATAAGTTACAGTAAAATTGTATACAAATATACGAAAAACACACCTTCCAAACGGACCCAATATTTTAGAGTTGTGTCAATAAAATCATAGAAAAAAAATTCTACAACTGTTAATAGTTAATTACGAGTAATTATTGCTCATGTGAATCAATTTAAATACATCTCAATCTTTTCTAAGTTTATACTTTATCGTCAAACAATGAAAACTTCATCAAATTAAACTCCGTAAATTTGCAGAAAAGGTCAAAGAAAAGAATTATTTTTGTCGAAAAAATACACTACCACATAGCATTTGATATAAATTGTGTTAGAGAAGGTAAAGACAGAAATGAATAAATACATAATTGTCTGTGAAATTTATAAGAAAATGGAGAGGATAGAAAGAAATGGTGAAATGAAGTACTTAAATTTGTGTATATTAGTTAAGGAGACGAAGCATTCCTTGCCAAGGTGAAAAGTTAAACGTGGTCTTTAATTCATTGGAGTGAAGTGACCAAATTTTGTTCACGATTGCATTTGGATAATTTAACAGCCAATTCATTAGAACCCATCAAGATTTAATGGGATGACCATTGAACCGTCAGATTCTTCCATTTCTACATGAATGAAATGGTTTTTAGTCCCCCAACGAGCTTGGAAACTTAACCGGACCGGTTACTAGTTTAATCAACAGGTCTAATCGGTCCAGTCCGAGTTAAAACTTTGGTCGTTAACTTAGTATTCCAAACCCTGCAAAGCTGTTGTTTCACTTTTACCACAGTAGTTGTATTTAGGCCCGTCAATTAGGCTTTATAAGTTGAAATCTATTAAGCTCAAACTGATCAACTTGCATAAGGTATAATTCTTTTGAACCCAAATTTGAGTCCCTATTAGGTTTACAAATATGATAGCTCATACTCAAACTCATCAAAAAATTTAGGAATCAATCCTAGTTCAGGCGGGTCCCAACTCACTACTTTGAAAATGAACGTAATTACATGATATAATTAGTCAACCCGAAAAATTCCATAATAGTTAAGAGTAAGGTGCAAGAGCAACAAAAATTGAAGTTTCATGATCACGAAGAATAATACAACTTCTTACTAACAATGTTTGTAAAGATAAACAACTAATGCTAGAGCAAAGACAATTTGCAAAGAATTAACCATCGAAAAACATAACCATTGCCTCAATCTAGATAAATAACTCTTAACATCTATGGGCAAAATACAAGAAAAGAGTAATTTTAGACCCCAAAAGAAAAAAAGACAAGACACTGGAAGGTCCGGAAAAGGTAATAGCATAAAGTTTTCTATAAATCACCCAACGGTTGGTATCTTAAGAAAGTTGGAGTTAAATCTTATGATATTCTATGACTACATTTTTGGAAGTTTCATGTTGATCACAGTAGTAAGAGAATCAAACACAAGCCAACAAAGTTAGCTTCAATTTCTTCTTCAAAATCACTTTCCTTTGGAAGGCCTCCAGGCCAAGCTTTAAGTTAACTCAATTAGTGCAGTCAGAGCTAGCTTAATCCTGTATGTAGGCTCAAACTTGGTTCAGTTCAAATTTAATGAGATTCAACCAGTGTATTTAGGGCCAAGCGGCCAATCTGTCTGGCCCTATTAACAATCCTAATATTGTTAGTTGACACAAATCAACCAAAGATCATAAGCGTCAGAGGCGGTAAACCCTCTTAATGTTGGGAATTGAGACTTGCCAAACGGGCCCAAATAATTCTTGAAAGTGATGCTATTAATGTTGTTCAGAAAATGAATTCTGATGAAGTGAATTTTTCTCATTTCTGACAAGTCTATGAGTTTTATGGTCGGAAGAAGATGTAGTGAAGGGATCAGAATGATCATCGCTATCATGAACTTCCCTTTTGGAGGAATAGTTAATGATCCTCAAAAACTCTCCTCTTCTGCCTTGTGCAAACACAAGTCCCGCATCAGGTCATGAAGACAGCACGATTCAAATTTTCTGACAGTAAGCATCTCAGCTGTTTTAACCTTAACCATACCCCGTTCAGCTAATGCGCGCAAGTAACGCTCTGCCAAGTCCATCATGGATTCTTCCCACAATCGATCCTCCATCAGTAACATGCCTTCAGGAATCCACATTTGGTACAAGGTTTCTGCCTTAATGTCAGTATCTTCTGAAAAGTAGCTCAAATATAGAAAACATGGTTTCAACTGATATGGCAAGTCGTTGTAGCCATGGTTCAAAGACTCGGCCGAGTCATTGCCGTCTCGGGCCTTTTCGATATAATACCGGGACGATACGATTCCAAGATACTTGACTCGTCGAGACGTCACGGTGAAGGGTTGAAAGTTGAAACGACCGAGTCACACTGAGTCATTCTAAGTTGACTCGAATTTTTATTATTTTTACTAATTTTTTAATTATTTTGTTTATCACATTTTTACAATTTTTAAAATATTAAATATTTCAAAAATTTGCTTCTCGCTGAGACCGCGACCGATGTAGAATGGTCCGGCCCGCGACCGTGACTTTGAACCATGATTGTAGCTCAAAGCTCGGATTTTTTGTACTTCTCCTTGATGTTGTCCAATGCTTTCACCTTTTCCTAAAATTGCTTTAATGTTCTGGTGCACGGCCTTCCACTCGCTTAAAGCATGCTTGTGGGCGAGAATTCCCCCCAGAACAACCACAGCCTATAATGGCAGACCTCCACATTGTTCAACCATTTTCTTCCCTAATAGTTCCATTTGATTTATGTCCTCATGCTCTATCAGAAATTGAAAAGAATTAGTTGCATCCATCTTACCTCCATGCTATTTCAATTGTGTATTATACCATATAAATTGAGTAAACAAAGGAAAACAAAAAGAAAAATATAAGACAGGTAGAATGAGTTTTGGAAATTTCAAGAAGTTGGCAGGAAGAAAAGATCAGTAAAAATCTTGATTTGAGGCTTAGACATTATGTGCAAAAATAGAATATGGTATGTTGTGCATTAAATGCTGAATCAGTAAGGATTTCCAATTTAGAGAAGGAAGAAACAGTATTACATAAGATAATGCTTCTACAGTAGTTCTCAAAATGAAAAAGGACTAGGGAATGCTAGAAATGAATATCATTTCCTGAGGCATTTTTAGTGAAGGATCAAATTATGATGGATAGAAGTCTTTTTCTCACCATCATGATGTAACGTGGTATCGTGGATCTCAAATTATCAGAATTCTTGCTTAGGCTTCATGATTAGTAGATTTTTCAATGGTTAACAGGAAATCCACAAACAATGATAAAAAAGTTCTATCTCAAAAACTATAAAAATTCCGGAAAGAATGTGAAGACAGAACCAAGCATTTTAAGAGCGAACGGAGTTGCCATTTATTCTTTTAGCCTAAGACCATTTTAAAAGTGTGTTATGATATTAATTGGTTTTCGAAACTAATTGCCTCTTATGAAAACTTGAAACACTTCCAATTTTTTGAAGGAACTTTTTTCAACGAGCTTTCAATTTTAGCAACTCTGACCATCATTCTCGAAACAGAACAAACACTATATGCACATTGCATGTAATTCAAGAGCAGTGTAATTTATTCTGACAGCCAGTGAAATCAGACACAAGACCTGCACCAAATCCAGTTCTTAGCTTCAATTCATTAGAATAAGTAGAGAAAATTAAGAACAATTTGAGAAAATTTCATACCTTCAATACGTCTTTCTCTTAGAGCTTTTCTCTGAAGCAACTCCCAACTTTCATTCTCATTCAAAAGTCGGGGTTGATGGTGGAAGCCATTAGGACCAGTATGCAATGCCACTTCTCTATTGCGAATTGTAAGCAATATTTTGCTGCCTTTCTGTCTAGTCGGGAAGCCTTGTTTTATGCATTCCCATGCATCTGTCCCCCAAATATCATCAAGAGCTATCAAGCATTCCTTTGTTGCTGGGCGTTGTAAAGTTCCTTCACTAGCTCATCTTGTCTCCACTTCTCGATCTCTTCTCTTCTCTGAGGGACAAGTTTAATCAGCATCCTTACCAAAAGATCCTTTGTTTGCCATTGTTGGATACACATATCCAAGCAAAGCCATCGACATGGCGCTTTACATTTGGGTGGTTATAAACCTTGCCAGCAATAGTAGTCTTGCCCAAACCCCCCATTCTTGAAATCATGGTTAGCTATATCGGCCGATTCCAATATGACTCGGCCGAATCGTAACCGGAGCAGAGGGGACTAGTACGATACTGATCCCCGAATTACGGATAATACCACATCCGCGGCAACTCACTCTGACTCGACCGATATTAACCGATTCGAATCTGTGATGTATGGTATCAACCGATATATTTAAGTCAACTCGAATAATTTTTCAGATTGTGCCTTTTTTAATATTTTCTAATTTTAATAATTTTTCAGATTTTTTGAAAATTTTTATGTGTTATAACGTGCCTATCAGCCGATATTTAACCAATATGTTGCAATGAATATGGAACAACCGCAACCGCGACCCGCAACGGGCGAACCATGCCTGAAATGGAAACAACTCTGTAATAGCCATGCTCATCATCTTCATTCACCAAGTGTTGCACGAGCATATCAACATCGCTCTCCAATCCAACAAAACCCTCCTCACCAATGAAGGAATAGGTGTGCCTCAACTCTTGTTGCCTAGAACTTGAGCCTTCCTTCTCCATTATATCTCGGATCCCATACTCCAGCTGAATTTCTTTTGAGATTCAGGATCTTACTGTTAAGAGACTCTATTTCTGATCCAACTTGGTGATGGAGATAGCAATCATTCAAGATACAAACACATCGGTTGAGGACCTTCATCAAACCTCCTCCTCTCCATAATCCAACTCTGAAAGCGTAGCTCTCAAGGAGGTCTCCTGCTTGATAAGCAATATCTTTAACTTCTGATACCCATTCTCGAATCCTCTCCTTGTCATCCTGTCTTGCATCTGCATCTCTCAAGAATCATTTCATCCGCCTTAGCTCTGACTGAAGTTGCTCCGCTTGGTCCGTGACACCAACAAGGAATTTTGCTTCTTCAATTAACAAACCAGCAATTGTTTCAATGGCAAAAGAAACAACTGCCTCTGCCATTTGGGAATCAGCTTGAACAATAGACTCTTAATCAGGATAACAATCTCGAATGTTGCATGTCTTTTTTGATGTTAAAGAATGAATACTAGGACATATGATTTATATTGTCTTGGTCTTGTCTTTACTAGATAGCTCAAGCATTATACTTGGCGTACGACCTTGAAGTACTCGATTGCAAGGTTCTTTCTGCCTTGTCTCGTATAACAAATCTTCCAAGAATTGAAAAAGTAGTCCAGCCCTCTTAAGTTACTTAATTTTTGAATCAAATTATATTCCTTGGTTTTAAATGATCTTGGCATCTTCAATGTCCTCAAATTGGTGCCATTTCCACCCCAGCTATCTGCCTTTGGTATGGTTTCTTTCCTTCTATATAGGGTAAGGAACTTCATTTCTATCACCTTTGGCCTTCCAATTGGTTGTTAGCTTTTTGTTACTTTTCTTACTAAATGAAAAGGATAAATACATATATAGGAAAAAGAGAGAAATCTTGTGCCCCGTTAACTTGCTGTCATCCCATGCGAATTTTGATCCCAAGGTTTCTAGTGAAATTCAAGAACATGCTTTTCTTTTTTTTTTTTTGTGATTTTGCTTTATTTTGATGAACGCTCATTTCACTAGAACTGCAGATTATCTCGAGACAAATACATGCAGCAAATTGCTAGTTTAAAAACTTAACACAAGAGGAAATATTAATTATATTATTTTTTATTTGTATATATTTTTCGAAAGATATCCCCCAGTTATTTTATCTTCTATAAATATATATATATATATATATATATATCCCTTAATTATGTTATTTTTATTTATATGTTTTTTAAAGCTATCTTATTAACTGAGGTGCGCTTCTAATTTAATGTAACAAGAGTTTATTTTGTGTTAATTGTTGTTATTGACCAAGCTACTCGACTTGAACTCGTGAGTAGTTCAGTCAAAAGTTTGACTCAAACCCGCTATTGACAGAGTTCGACTTGCTTGATAAACTAATTGAGAAAAGTTCAAGTGAAAAAAAAAACTCGAGTATTTATTGAATCTTATCGAATAATGTATTTATAATATTATTATTTATTATAAATTATGAAACTTACTAAAAAAAAGGAAGTGATCTCAATTATATTGGATTGAGCTTGATTTGGTTGATTTCGAGCTCGAACTCTAATAAGGTAAGATAAGCTCAAATTCAACTTTAGAATTTGATGCATTCGAACTCGATTCAACGATTTCTACTTAAGTAGAGCTCATCTAGTGCGCTATTTAGGGTCCGTTTGTTTCGGGTGAAAATATTTTCCAGGAAAATATTTTCCTAATTTTCCGTGTTTGGTTGCACAAAAGTTATTGAAAACATTTTCCTATGTAAAATATTTTCACTCAACTTATGGAAAACAACTTCCCTTCCAAACTTACTGAAGTTGTTTTCCGAAATGCATGCATCCCGCCTGTAGTATGTTCCAAACTTACTGAAAACATCTTGTAGTATGTTCTTTTTTTTTTTTTAGTATAAACAGGAGGACTCGAACCCAAGACCTCTTCCTTACACTCCCTCCCCCGTACCACCCAACCCTCCCCTTAGTATATTCAAAATAAAAAAAAAACCCCCACATCCTGCTCATCCTATGCTAGTAATTAATTATGTATAATAGGGACATTCTTTTCTAGAGAAACTTTCAGCAGTGAGAGTGCAAGATATATGTCACAATAAGCATTGTATGTGATTGATATTTGACACTAAATGACCAGCAATTTGTTTATTGCTTAAGGAGATATTTTTTATTCATATATACATTTCTCCAAGATTTTTTAAAGTTAAACAATGAGATAAATTTTCTTATTTTGCATGGGAAGAAGTATGTAGTTATAATGTGTAGAAAGTAAAGATAGAGATAAAAGTGAAAATATTTCAAAAGTTAAACAAACACCAGAAAAATGAAGTAAGAAAATATTTTCAATAAGCTAACCAAACACCTGAAAATGATGAAAGAAAAATGATTTTCATGGAAAATTACTTCCACGGAAAATATTTTACTTCCAACCAAACAGACCCTAATTCAACTTTGATTCGAGTCGATAGCAGCCTTAAAATAATTATGGCGTCGTTAAATTGCCAACAAGGTATTAGTAGTAAACAATTAGTGGAAAGTTTTGCACTATTTGGCTTGGACAATTCTCCATAAAACGAGTATACGTCGTCGTTTTCCACCGGGTTGTGGAAACTAAGAAACCTCGTGCCTAAACCCCTTGTCAATCGTGGGCTTCAGTTTCTGAGAATTGCCTCCGGCCGGCAGCTTCTTCTTCAACTCTCCAACTAAGGTAACCAAAATCAAGAACCCAATCTCCTAATTTTCTTCCTTTAGCAGAATGCACTCATCTGATTCTCGTTAATCCATAAAATCTGTAAAATTCAGTGCTCGTATCCATTACGAAGATGAAAAAATTGTTGAACTTATCTGTTACCCTTTCTTTCTGCCTTTCCTTTTTCTTTTAAATTCTCTCTTGAACTAACTCCTTCTCGGTTATTCTCAAAATCCCTGCTTTGATCCTTCCATGTTTAAAAATCCAAACTTGCTATTCTCTTTGTAAATTTTTTGTAGACTAATTTAAGAAAGAAAAACCACGGCGTAAAAGCTTCAATTTTTATTTTGGGAATAATTCACCTTATCTTTGGTTGCGGATAATTACAACCCTGGTGCAAAGTAAACATTTTGGTGGCATTATGAATATTATTTTTTTAGGGGTTGCAATATTTATGGTTCATGTAGTTAAAGTAATTTTTTTTTCTATTTTTTTGGGATGATTAAAGGTGGGGACAACTGATGGAAATACCACGTAGCTTGGCCCCTGATGTCCAAATTCCAGAGCCTATAGAATACAAAGACGATGCTTCTGAAGTGGAGAACCTAAAAAATCAAGTTGATGAAATCTTTGTGAAGGTTGATCAGGTAAAGTAAGGCGGTAATTGGGATATTAATGTTGTTTGATTTAAGAAACTTCTATCCTGTTTGTGATGTTGGCTTGCTTGCATTTGTAAAACGAGACTGATGATTTTAACTATCTACTTATTTTTTGTCTTTTTTATGAACAATTTTAAACTTCATTTGTGTATACAAAGCTTGTCTTGATGTATACGCAGGAATCTTCTGTAGCTTATTTCAGAGCAGAGTCATTCTATTGAAGTTCTAGAAAAAGACAGGAATGTGATGCCAAATATTGTGTTTGTGATTCATCTGTTCTTTTGTTGTATCAGTCATCCTTCCAAGTGATAATTTAGGAGAATTGTAATAAGCGCTTATGACTGTTGGTGTTGTTGATGGATGATAACGTTCCTTTGGCATGTAATGAATATGATTTCAGCTTGAAGTTTTTGAGTTTTTTGATTTAATTTTGCAGCTTGAGCAAAGATTGAATGAAGTTGAGCAGTTCTATACAATTGCAAGTAGAAAGCAACGAAGTGCGAGTACCCCAAAAAGTTTGTCAGCTCTGAAGGATAAAGACAAGGAGAAGCAAGTTGCTAGCTTTAAGAAACGACAGCAAGATGCAGCACGTAGGGAAGCAGCTGCTGCCAAAAGAATGCAGGAACTTATGCGCCAATTCCACACAATATTACGTCAGGTGATAAAAGGTTTATTTGCATGTGTTCCTGTTGTTGGACAATATATTGGATCCGGTTTCATTCTGTGCTTATTGTTGTTGCCCCCCCCCCCCCCTTCTTCTCTCTTTTATTGAAATTTTCATGAAAAGTATGATGTACTTCCTTTTGCTTTTTGAAAGTTTTTCATATTATTTTTTCTTGACAAAGATTTTTACTCGGTCTTGGTAACACACAACTGAAGTGATACTGCAGCAAATAATTTAGAATGAATTGGTGGAGAGATTTTCTAACAGGCATTTCAAGGTTGTAGGAATATACTATGGTGTCCAGTTGTGATTTTTCATCTTCTTTTCTAATTTATGAATGATATTATTGCTGAGCTGAAAAATATTCTCTTAACTATTCACAAAGATGTTTGCAAAAGCTGCAAATAATTATTTCTCGTCAGTCGGATATTGCGCCTTCAAATGTTGGAGAAGATAAGGTGTTACTGAACATGGAATGCATTATGGTTTCAAATTTGTAGAGTTTTCTGTTTGAATTGGCCTTACTTAAATAAAGAAAAGAAATCTTATTTTTTTTTTCTAATATTGGTATCTATAGGACCTAAATTTTAATAAGATTAATATATATGCTTCAATCTTAATTTGAAAGAAACTATTGTTTCTTTTGTCATTTTTAGTTGTTAAGATTATTAAGAAGTTAGCTAAAAAACATGACATGAGCACACGAGCACCATTGTATTTGTTCTTACATGCTGCATATCATATTGTTAACTTTTGCAGGTTACAGTAAAGTATCACTAAGTTGATTTGTTGGCTTGTCAGATCACCCAGCACAAGTGGGCAGGACCTTTCATGCAGCCAGTGGATGTTGAAGGTCTTGGATTGCATGACTATTTTGATGTAATGGTTTTGATCTTTCTACATTTTACCATGATGTTATAAATGCAGCCTAGCCAACTCAATCTCTCTCTCAGCATTGTGTACAAATGCATGTGTGCAAATATGCGTACAGTCAGGCTCACTCCCATGCAGAAGAGACCCTTGATTTGAAACTTGTTTACCCTTTTTATTTCTGGGAGAAATAGTAGAAAAGGTGTTTTCTTTTGAAGTTTGGTCATCTGTTTCCCTTTGGATTAACTTGTTACAAATGCAATGGTTTCTTTAGTCCTTTGTGTTTATGTTGTAATTCAGTTATTTTGCTTCATTTTTTTGTCTTTCCAACATTCCAGGTAATTGAGAAGCCCATGGACTTCAGCACAGTTAAAAGTAAAATGGAGGCCAAGGATGGTAATGGATATAAAAATGTGCGGGAGATATGTGCTGATGTTCGATTAATATTTAAGAATGCAATGAAATATAATGAAGAAAGGGTTGATGAGCATGTAATGGCCAAAACTTTGTTGGGAAAATTTGAGGAGAAATGGCTGCAATTGTTGCCTAAAGTTCATGAAGAGGTATGAAACAAATCGAAAATTTAATTGCCTTACTCTATTAATCAGAAAAGTGTTTAGTGCTACAAAAGTCAAATACTTGTGGTTAACTTTTTGGGGTTATTGAATATCACATAATCAAGTTTCCACAGCAAACAATCATATCTCAATTTTGAGGCCTCAGGTTAATTTTCAAAATTGCAACCTTGTAGGAGAAGAGGCGGAAAGAGGAGGAAGCAGAGGCTCAATTGGATATACAGCTTGCTCAGGAGGCTGCACATGCCAAAATGGCTAAGGATTTGAGTATTGAGGTAAGTAGCATTCTATTGGGAAGCGTTCTAAGAAAGACTACTGCCTCAGTTTGATCTCAATTTTCTATTTTGCATTCTAATTAATTTGGAAAAGTACTGGAAATTTTTGACAGTTGTATTTTGATGTCCAGCTTGACGATGTGGATGCGCATCTTGAAGAACTCAGGGAACTTGTACTTCAGAATTGCAGGTTTGTTATTTATAACGCAGCTCTTTCAACAAAGCTTTTAACTTTCTTTCTTCTTTTTATAATAATAATAATAATAAAAACCTGCTTTTCGTGGCTTCTGTTTTGGTCTGCTTGTGATACATGGCATGATTTTTTAATAAAGGAGTTCATGAATGTTTGACCCAGCAATTTGTTATAGATTTGCAGGGTACTGACTTAGAGCTGTTAATCGAGCCGAGTCGAGCCGAGTATTTGGCTGCCGAGCTCGACTCGAGTTTAATTCGAGCCGAGCTCGACTCGAGCTCGTTAGGAAAACGAGCTTTAAAATGTGTTCGAACTCGGCTCGTTAAATGTACATGTGGCTCGAGCTCGACTCGTTTATCACAAACGAGCTCGAGCTCGAGCTCGTGCAAATTAACCTTAATAAAAACCTATAATTTTAATTTTTATAATTTTGATTTCTAAAATGACAAATATGCCCTTCATTAAGGAGCTCTAACGAGCTACTCGAGTATCAAACGAGCCGAGCTTACTCGGCACGTTAACTAAACGAGCATGTTTCGAGCTCGAGCTCGACTCGTTAACCAAAATTAACGAGCCGAGCTCGAGCCTTAACGAGTCGAGCTCTAACGAGCTCTAACGAGCTTTCGAGCTACTCGATTGACTTAACGGCTCTAGGTACTGTGCATATATTACTATTTTGAAATTCAATAACTTTGGGATATTTTGTTACTAAACTTTGGATGGCATTTCCAGAAAGATGACAACTGAAGAGAAGAGAAGACTGGGGGCTGCACTCACCCAATTATCTCCTGAAGATCTCAACAAAGCCTTGTTGATAGTTGCTCAAAATGATCCGAATTTTCAAGCAGCAGCTGACGAAGTGTTTCTTGACATGGATGCTCAGGTATTAAGTTCTGCTTAACTATTTTTGTCTGCTTTCATCTTTTTGTATCCCTGACAGTAGTTCTTCTAAGGTAACTTGGGTTTTGGCTTCTTTTGCAGAGTGAATCAACATTGTGGAAGCTGAAGTTATTTGTGAAAGATACTTTGCAGGTAGGAAAAAGTCCAGCATGTGTGGGAGGAACAACCAACAATATGAACAATACTAGCAACTACCAAAACAACAATAACAAACGTAAGAGAGAGATTTGTGTTGCCCTGGCTAAAACTTCCCATAAAAAGACCAAAAAACTCTCTATTTAGTGCAGGATAATGGTACAGATAGTTATACCCTAGGACTGGCTCCTTTTTTGCCTTTTTTTTTTCTAGTGTAAGTGGGAAGTCTCTACCCCGAGACCTCTCACTCACAGTCCCTCCCCCAGCTGGCTCTATTTAGTTGCAAGTCTTTATGAATATGGTTCTACTGTAGAGAGAGAATTATTTCCATTTGAAGTGACTGGTTTGTCTTCTCCAAGTAGACACGAAATTCAATTCTACTGTATAGTTTAGTTCTTTCGCAGAGATCATTGAGCAAGATTCTGCTAGACAACATGGTTTCACCAAATGCATCCATGTATTATATTTCATATGCTGATAATGACTATTGTGCTCTCAATTATGTCTTCTTCTACATTTCTCCTTGATTTTCCTTGAGATAAAGAACAGTGGTGCTTTTTAAACTAGAGTTATATTGTCAGTTCAATATTTAGTGGGTATGTGATATATAGCTTCTAGCAAAATAATTTGTGCACCTGATAGTAATATTTCCCTTTTCCAACAATGATGGAAAATGCCCTCATCGGCAGATTCCTGCTGCTGTGGAACTAACGACAATGAAGAGCCTTTAAGTTGTAACTACTACACTCTTTTGATGCTACATCCTGCATCCATCTTCTTGGCCTTAATTTCTTGATTTATGAGAATAACGAAGAATCTTGTAGCTGCTTTGCTGCAGGGTTTGCTCTGTTTACTGGTTTCTAGAATTTTTTTCTTGAAATGAAGTGGGTGGGAGCTTGAGGAAGAGTTTGAAAGAGAATATTGAATGCCGGTGATGATCTTGGATTCTTGATTCTTTATTTTAAAATGTTAAAGAAAGGAGGTAACAGAAACCGTTTGGTCCAGTTGCTAATCATAGAGGGAAATATAATGTGTACTAATATCGCATTCTTTGTAGTTTGTAGCTCCCTAGCTTTATCCCTCAAACAGGAGCAGTTAGTGAAAGACTGGCAAAACTTTGTCTCAAGAGTAATACTTGTAATCGTAGAGAGAAGGGTGGGCAAAGAGATAAACATGATACATTTTTAACCGTGCAGGAGTAATCATTATAAATAAACTTGAAGATCCAATTTCCACTAAAATTTTGGGGATGGAACCTTGCCTCTTAACGTACGGCAACACCTATTCAGCAAGTTAACACAATTATAAAATGTACTCTCTAATTTGTAATTAGGGCCGCAAACGAGCCGAGTCGAGTCGAGTTTTACTGTTTTGGCCTTATCGAGTCGAGCCTTGACTTAATTTCATCGAACTCGAGCTCGAGCTCGAGCTCGACGAGCTGGTAATTTTCAAGCTCGAGCTCGAGCTCAAAAAAAAATAAAAAATAAAAATTTTATTTTTAAAAAAATAAAAAAAATAATATTTTTTCTTAATAAATAATAAAATATTAAGGATATTTATGTAATTTTACTATTAAAAATAAAAATAAAAATAAATATATATATATATATATACTCGAGCTCGCGAGCCTGACGAACTTAATGTTTTGAACTCGAGCTCGAACTCGACTCTGGCTCGACCAGATCGAGCTCGAGTCGACTCCTATTTGTAATCTATATACAATCACTTTCCCATAATATTCTTCCATTTTCTGTTTTCATTCTTTTTTTTCTGTGGTTTAAACTGTTTTTTCCCCTCAAGAAGTACCAGAACCCTAGAGATTGGAAAGTGGTAGTCCTAGTAGAAACCTTCAAAATAAATTTGTGTTTGGATGGAAGATTATTTGAAATATTGTTTGGGATAATTATTATGACACTTCTATGATTTAATGTATGCGAGATAAAAAGATAGTTGTAACATAAAAAAAAAATTTGATTGAAAAGCGTGTTTCTGATGCAAGCAAATAATTTATTTTTGCAAATAATGCCCATCCAAGAGCAGAGAGCAGAGCAATATAAATATGCTCTTGGAGGAAGTTATGCACAACTGATAATGAACAAGAAAGATTAGATTCTGGACTTAATGCATGAGTTGAAGAAATACGAAAGGAATAAAGTTGATAGGAATTGGGATTGCTTAAACTCGAAGCAAAGGTTTAGAATCACGATTAACTTAATTAATTTTATAATCTATGTACCGAATGTCTATAGCCTATAAAGCTGTAGAGATGTATTTTTGCTGATCATGCCTAAACCTCTTTGAGCCTTAATTTCGACAATCACAGATGGCCGAGCCCATTGTATCATTTCTTTTGGAAACGATCGGGCATTTGTTGATTGAAGAGGGAAAGTTCTTAAGTGGGGTGACTGAAGAGGCTAAGCAGCTTCATTCAGAGCTAAAGATGATGCGGGCACTATTAAAAGATGCTGACGAAAAGCGACATGAGGCTGAAGTTGTTAAAGAGTGGGTTTCACAGAGCAAAGATCTAGCTTATGAAGCTGAAAACATGCTTGAAACTCACGCTTTCAGGCTTGCATCAAGACAGATGGCAAGAGGTACTAGGAATGTCATTCGTAGATACACTTGTATCGTGAATGAATGTTATATTCGTCATAAAGTTGGATTAGAGATTCAAAATCTCAATGCCAGAGTCTCTAATCTGAGAAGATCTTTTCAAGAATATGGAATAAGGGCTGCAACAGAAAGAGAAGAATCAAGCTCTCGGCAGCAACAATTGAGGATGACATATTCCTATGTTGCTGATGATGAAGATTTTGTTGGATTGGAACACGACATCGAGAAGCTAATGCAGGTCCTGGTGAATGAAGCTGAGTTCTCTGGCTCCTGTGGAGTTGTTTCCATTTGTGGCATGGGAGGTTCAGGAAAGACAACTCTTGCACGAAAGCTATACAACCATTCTAATGCAAAGCATCATTTTGATAGTTTTGCGTGGGTTTGTATATCCCAACAATGGCAAACAAGAGAGATCTTGCAAGGAATCTTGGTTAGCTTCTTCCCAGAAAGAAGAAGGGAGATTGAGAAGTGGAGAGATGATGAGATGGTTGGGGAACTTCTTCGATTCCAGCAGAACAGAAAATGCCTCGTAGTTCTTGATGACATCTGGTCGACTGATGCATGGGAATGCATCAAAGTTGCATTTCCAATCAGAAATAAGGGCAAGATATTGCTCACAAGTCGTAACAAAGATGTAGCAATGCGCATTGGTCCAAATGGTTTCCACCACGAATCAAGACTGTTAACCGATGCTGAAAGCTGGGAGCTGCTCCAAAGAAAGGCATTGAGAGACAGACCTATCCAAGGTTTGTTATATCCTGTTACTCCAACTATAAACTGTAAAGTTTGTTTACAATCCTGCATCATGCCATTAGGAGCATAAATTTCCTGACCTGTCTACACCACCATGTCCAGATAAAGGGATTCAGTGAAAATTATCATAATTTGGAAATAGTAGCCATACGGTTCATATTATTGAACAATGTATAATTGGTCAAACTTTGTGTGAACAACATAAGTATTCAATATGGTTCATGTTATTCAACAATCATGGACCAATTGACTGAAATGAATATCTACAACATTCATCTAATTCATGTTGCTGACCTTTAAGATCGAATATTGATCGCGTACATAGATTTACATATTGGAAGCACATTGAATCTTAACTTTGTTTTAAAATTCAGATGACAAGCAATTCCTTGAGTTTGCTTTTCCCTCTAGATTATTACCAGTTTTTGACCTTGCTGGTTTTCATCTCTGTATTACAGAGACCTTAGGTTCTCTGAAGTGTACAGTTTTGTTATGTCCCCATCAAATAGAAGTTCGGTTTAGGCAAAAATGAAAAAAAGAAATGCTATAGAAAATATCAATTAAGTTGTCCTTAAACCACAAAGCCCTTTTTAAATACATCCACTTATTAGAGAAATTATGTTTTCCCTGCCACTTCTTGAGCTGAAAAATATGAAGAGTGATAAAATCTAGTACATGGTCATAAGGACAAAAACATAGACAGGTTTCCATAATCTTTTAGAAAAATAGAATTGATTGCTCTATTTAATTGGCTAGATGAAATCTGGTTGAACGTTCCGAGGTATGCCTTCGAAAATGTAATCCATGACTAATTTACACTACAACCAATGCTTTACAGGAGATGGAGATGTTCACGACTTTGAAGTGTTAGGCCAACAAATGGTTAAATTTTGCGGAGGTCTTCCTTTAGCTGTGGTCGTTCTAGGAGGAATTCTTGCAACAAAACACAGCTTCAATGAGTGGAATGTAGTTTACAGAAATATCAAGTCCTTCCTAGCAAAAGGAGAAAGCATCGAACATCAAGGAAAAGTGCACAAGATTTTGGGTCTAAGTTACGATAACTTGCCATACAAATTAAAGCCTTGTTTCCTTTACTTAAGTGCATTCTATGAAGATGAAGAAGTGCCCATAGAGAGGTTATATCAGTTGTGGATGGCTGAAGGGATGGTCTCTGCAGAAGACCAAATGGGGGAGGAATCAATGATGGACATTGCTGAAAGCTACTTGGGAGAGTTGGCCAAACGATGTATAGTCCAGGTTCAACAGGTGACGGTAGCAGATGGGGAGACACTGCGAAGCCCTAGAAAGTTTTGGTCATGTCACCTTCATGACCTCATGAGAGACTTCTGCATAGCAAAGGCAAGAGAAGAAAATTTTTTGAAGGTCTTTGGTTATCAACATGGGAATGAAGTCGAGTTGGCCGGCTCCACTTCATCATCAACCGGTAACATTCACAGACACGTGATTTATTTGGGTGACCAGGATGCTTCCAAGTATGCTCAGGAAGGGGAAACAACGAAGCATCTTCGAACGCTTCTGTTTTGTGCCACGAAACATGGAAGTATGACAGCACAATTGGCAGAGTCCCAAATGAATATGTTCAAGATGCTAAGATCTTTGACAATTCAAGGCGTCAACAGTCCAGGCCTAGAAAACAGTAAAAATAGTCCCAAGTTACCGATAGGTCATCTCATTCACTTGAGATACCTGAGTTTGAGAAGTTCCAAATTTGTCATGTCGCCCTCGTCCATAAGCCGCCTGGAACACTTGGAAACTCTTGATTTATCTAATGCCAAAATAGTATGGACGAGAAATGTGCCATTAAGGATGCTGCGACTGAGGTACCTATATCTTCCTCATGATATCTCTGTGCAAATATATGCCTCAAGTAACCTTGAAATCTTAGAAGGCGCCAACCTTGGAAAAGTTGTAATAAATTTCTCTGAGTCTATTAATCTTCAGGAGCTACGTGAATATAGGGGAGAATTGGAAGGTATAGAAGAAATCATCAACTGCGTATCACATTCACACAAGCTAAATCATGCAAGTATCTGGACTCCAGTTATCCCTAAATTTTTCGGCCTAGAAAAGGGATTAGCACTTCTGAGGCAATTGTTCCGCAGCAATCTCCAATGTCTACGGCTAGAAGGACCTTTAGGAAAGTTACCTGAGTATGAATCCAACTTCTTCGGAAACCTATTGGAACTGCAGTTAAGAGAATCCAGGCTTGAAGAAGATCCCATGGCGATACTGGAGAAACTCCCAAACTTAAAAACACTCAAGTTCTGCAACCATTCCTTTAATGGAAAAGAAATGACTTGCCATTCGAGGGGATTTCCTCAGCTCAGGTTTCTTCTGCTCCATCATTTGCATCAGTTAGAGAAGTGGACGGTGGAGGAAGGAGGCATGGCTAATCTTTCTTGTCTCTATATTTGCGACTGTGAACGCTTACCAATGATTCCAGAGGGATTGAGGTTTATTAAACCACTCAAAGAATTGGTGATTCAAGGAATGCCTGGTGAATTTCTGAACAGGGTTCGATTGGTGGATGGTCAGAAAGGAGAGGATTTTGACAAAATTTGCCACATTCCTTCAATAAGGATCGATGAGCCTCCACTTCTTGAAGCAACATTCCTCGTTCTCCCGGTCGTAATGCTGTTTGCCTTTCATTCTGTGATGTAATATTTTTGCGTGCTCTTCTAGCTTTGATTGTTCTCATTTATCTCTATTTCAGCTTATTTTCAGGCTAGTACCAGGGCCTTCTACTGAGGGGACAGTGTTCTGCTTAATTATGTATTGCTGCATAGATTTAATTATATAATACGGGGGATATGATATTTGGTTGTTTTATTCCTCTAATCTTTGGACATTGGAGTTTGATATCTAATTTTTAAGCTCAATCTTTAACACAGTGTTAAATTGTCAACCTAATTTGATTCGAACGTGATTTGGTTCAAAATATTATGATAAATACATCAAGAAGACCTGGAACTAGTGAATTTAATAATTGAAACTGGGAAAAGGAATGAAAGCTAGAAAAAAAAGGTAAAATCTGTGATATTCATGTATTAAACAAAAAAGAAGGAAAATTTGTCAATTAGGTCCCTCACATTCTCAAAAAAAAAAAAAAAATTAGTTTTTCACATTCAAAATCAGCTAAAATAATCCCTCAGGTATTAAAAAAAAATCAGCCAAATTTTCCTTTGAAAAGATTTTAACCACAAAGCCCTGGTTAATTTATTGACCTTTTTAGACGGATTAATGCTGTTCCTAGAACTTCCTAAACTGAAAAGTACGAATAGCCCAAGTCATAGTACTACAACCCGGGGCATAATGACAACAGTCTCGAAAGGCTTCCATATAGAGTCTTTCAGAAAAATGAAGAAGATAATAATAAGGTTTGTTTGAATTGTAAGTTATTTGGGATATTTCTACTTTAGCACTTTTTGTGATGTGATGTATGTGAGATAAAAAGGTGTATTGGAAATTGTAATGATGATGTAAGCAAATAAAATCGGGGAAATAATGCTCAATCCAAACAAACCTGAACCCATCTGGGATTTGATGATCTTTCTAGGTATGCCTTCTCAAATGTGAGCCATGAGTAATTATAGCAACTTTAACTACCCTTTTCTTCACAGGAAGGGAAGATATGCATTAACTGGAAATGTTAGGCAAAGAAATGACTGAATTTTGTAGAGGTCTTCCATTAGCTGTTGTCGTTCTTGGAGGAATTCTCGCAACTAAAGACAGCTTCAAAGAGTGGAATGTGGTGCACAGAAATATCAAGTCTTACTGACCAGCATCAAGGAGAAGTGCAAAAGATTTTGGCTTTAAGTTACAATGACTTCCCCTATAAACTGAAGCCATGTTTTCGTTACTTGGGTGGATTCTCTGAAGATGAAGATATAAAAGCAGCGATACTGCATCATTTGGAGATAGCCGAAGGAATGATTTTTGCTGAAGATCGAAATGGGGACGAATCGCTGATGGATGTTTGGATAACATCCACGTGAAGATAACATACAGTGAGTATCAATCCAAGGGAAAGTTTGGATCATGTCACCTTCACGACCTCATGAGAGACTTGTGTCTGGCGAAGGCAAGTGAAGAAAATTTCTTACAGGTCATAGATTATCACCATAGGAATGAAATTGCTGATTAATTTGCTAGGTTCCAGTTCTTCGTCAATAGCTAAAATTCATCGACGACTCTTTATTTATTTCGGTGATCAGGGTGCCCAAAAGTATGCTCCCCCTGCAAGGGAAGTAACTGAGCATCTACGAACACTTTCAATTCGTGCTATAGATACGGTATGGTCATTTGAGGACACAATTGGCAGAGTTCCAAATGGAAAGGTTCAAGATGCTTAGATCTTTTGACAATCCAAGGCCTGGAAAACATCAAAGTCAACAGTAGCATCCCGTATGATGTTTTTAAGTTACCAATAGGTAAGCTTATTCACATGAGATATATACCTGAGTTTGAGAGTTTCTAAATTGGTCATTGAGGATGCTGCGATTGATCTATCTATATCTTCCTTCCAGTGGCAAATCTATGCCTCAACAAATCTTGAGATATTAGAGGGTAGTGGCCCTGGAAAATTTGTTAGAGACATTTCTGAGTTAGTTAACTAATCTTGAGGAGGTGCATGCATGGATGGAAGACGTAAAAGCTGTAGAAGAAATGATCAACTGGCATATCACATTCCAACAAGCTAAATCATGTAGCTCCTGATGTTGAGATTCCCAAATTCTTCGGCCTAGGAAAGGGAACAGCACTTCTAAGTTCTAACTTGAGGCAATTATTCGACAGCAATCTCCAATGAGTATGATTCCCACTTCGTCAGAAACCTTTTGGACCTGAAAGGTTCTAACAATACTAGAGAAGCTTCCAAACTTACAAGGGCTCAGGTTTAAATGGGACAGTGTTTTCGTGGGAAAAGAAATGAAATGGTTTGCCATTCAACTGGTTTTCCATGGCTCAGCGATTTGCCTCTGTCCCGAGGGATTGAGGTTCATTGAACCACTCAAAAAAGTGTTGGCAATCCGCGGAATGCCTGAAGAAATTCAGAACAGGGTTCGAGGAGAGGATTTCGACAAAATCTGCCACAATATTCCTTCAGTAAGGATCCTTCCACCTCTAAATCGTATTTTGATGCAGATACGTCTTGAAGAAAAGCTTAAATTCTGGAAGCCTTTCATTCAGTGATGTAATTTTTCTCCGTCTTCTTCTCTATTTCCCATTTTATTCTTGTTTAACTCCATTTTTTAGCTTCATTTCAGAATAAATAGTGAGTACTAACTTTTTTATCATTTTCCTGCTCCTTCCTTCCTACTCGAATCCACAAAACCAAAATGTACTACGAAACGATCGCAGCATTCCTGTGATGAATGGTTGTTCTAGGTTGATTATTTTACTTGATTATAAATTATGATTTCCAATAATTAGTTTTTATGATATTCTCGAATTTCACGTGTTGGCAACGTATCCTGGGCTGTGACAAGAATTTTGGTCTATAATTGTGAATCCCTTCTTCAATACAGCCTTACTAGTATATTGTTGTGAATATCACAAACTTGAGCCAAAGGAGTAACATCACAGAAACTGCAATACAACTATGAAAACATTATTAATTCTACCGAGTTTAAAATTACAAACAAAAAATAATACTACATAAAAACTACAAAAGAAGAAAAAAAAAAAACAAAGAACATCCATAAAATCAATTCGTCTAGCCACCCAAAAAAAAAAAAAAAACAAAACTGAGAAAGGATAGCAGCTTAAATGAGATGGCATTATTAAACAATTCAGAGTTGAAACCATCGAGCCAGCTCCGTAGGATTGACTACACCAGGAATGTGGTTCCCATCACTCTTCAACAAGCTCGCCACCTCAGCGTAACTCTGGCTACGCAGCTTATTCGGCTCGGCTTCAGGTTTATTTCTCCAGCTCCTCTCCACCTTCCTCGAGTGAGAGCCAGCTGACTGAACAGGCGCGGCCTGGGCTCTAGCCGGGTCAAACTTCTGACCCAACAGAGTCCCTTCCGTTAGAAACTCGTAAGCCATGTAACCAGCTAGAAGCCGATTATTATGCAAAGCTGATGATTCCGAACCTCCTAACGACGTCGTTGGATTTAAATTATTAACAGCCGTCGCTTCAGCTGACGATTTTCTGGTTGATGGGAAAGGGCTAGGATGCTCCCCCCTCTCTTTACGCTTTCGGTCGCTCAAACTCATCTCAGCCGTCCGGATTAATCAGAACACCAAAACAATTAGTCGGAGGACTATAAAAAGGCCACGTCAGCAAAAGATCCAAAAAATGGTGGTAATGGGATGGAACGAACAATTCAAAAAACCGGCAAGCAAGAACTGAGGAGTGTAAAATAGAATCGGACAGTTTAAAAAGCTATAAAAGGTAAATTTAGGAAATGAGGGTGAAATGGTAATTTCATATTAAACTCCTTTTTCTTTTTCTTTTTTTTTTTGGTAAAATGGATAATGAAGAAAGATTGGGAAATGTCAATAGGGCAGAACTTTGGACATAGAATAGAAGATGGGTTCTGATAAGGTGTGTGTGAGGTGACTTAAGATCGAGATGGAGGGTCACCGGAAACTGATAACTAAGATGAAGATTTGGGGGTATGGTGGCGGGTCACGGGGTGGCTCCGCCTGGGGAGATGGAGTAAGATGGGGTTGATCAAGGAAGGAGAAATTGGAGCTGAGAAGAGAGCTTTAGGAAGAAGAGAACGTAGAGACCTTTGGTCTTAAATCTATCTAGGAAGGTTATAATTACAGCCCTTGATTTAAGAAGCTATTTGCTAAATTGCCATTGCAATTTGTTGTCAAATCAGGTGAAGGGATGGCTGGCTCAATAGCTAATGGAAATTTTATGTGCAGATGGAGGAAAAAAATGCTGAAAATCATTAAAAAAAATTTGGGGTAATTAAGGGGCATATCTCTATTAATTTTAGAATCATCAATATGATGGCACTAATGCTTATTATGAGGTTGATGTGGATACTTTTAGGATGTCACTAGGAACATTCCGAGCGTATTTTAAATTCATATGGGACGAGTTAGAAGCTGTTCGTTGGATTAACTCTCTTAATTCCGTTGCTAAGTATTCATTTTTTTTCTCCCCTTCTTCATAATTGGTGTTGAACATAAGAGGTAAAATAAAGGTATTTAAATTGAAAATGAAAATTGATAATTAACACTTGCACGTACTCGCTAAGTATTAGTTTAGGACCAAAAGATGATCATAAGAGGTAAAATAAAGGTTTATATTGAAAATGGAAGTTCAATATTAACATTGCACATACTCGTTAAGTATTATTAGATATGCCCAATACTAATTCTACCATCAACTTATTGCTAATATTAGAAAAAATGAAAACAAATACTAATGTATGATTGATATATATATACATACTTGTGAATGATTAATTAGATATATGCAATAACCATATAAAATTTTTAAACATCATTATGCATTACTTATCATTACAATTCTAATATCATACACATTTTACAAGTGGACCGTTCAAACCTATCTTCTTAAAACGGTATCATTGTAATCTCAATTGTTTCAGTTATGATATTTTGAAGCCCAAAATTGTAATTGGCAATATCTTTTTTTCCTTTTATTTGGGTTCAATCTTTGCACTCAATTCAACTAATTTATTGCGCTCAAAAGGAAATCTTATCTCTTGGCAACCAGATAAAAGAATATATTCCAGATACAGCTGCAAAATGCTCTGTGCAAGTTATATCTATATTAAATTCATATTTTAAAATATCACACAAAATCAAAATTATAGATACAAAAATCACATCCATGTGTTTAGCAAAAAATGTATGAAGAGTTCAACGGTTTAAACAAATAAAATTAGTTTCACTGCAAACCGACAGTCTCTAGCTTGCGTTAGCCACAGCAGCTTTTATCAAGATTTAGACCTACAAATAGAATATGGTAGATGTCAATTGTCACTCTGGTCTGCTTCAATGAGGGATAATTTTAGAAACCTCCAAAGATTTGTAATAATATATCACTTAGTATTTGAAAAATAATATTTGTCTCCTCTATTTTTAATTTTTTAGCATTGTCAACATATTTCATAATATATTATTAAAAAACTTGACTGATATGGTTTTTAAATTAAGAACTACAAGACATTAACAAAGTTGGAAGACCGTTTAATAGTTTTCACGTCATCAGTCTACACAAGAATTATAACAAATTTTACATTATTTTAAAAACTCATAAAAGTCACCTGAAATATTTTAGATGAAGAAAATAACATTTTGCACTTTAAAAACAACTCAAACAAGATTTTAAATTTATAGTTAAGAAATTTATCTTTTACTAAGTTTTCAAGCCATTGAATTGGACAAAAAAAATTTAGAAATTCAAAAAACTTGTCAACAATTTATAAATCCTTAATTCATCCGTAAACATTTATTCGATAAAATTTAAATTTTTCATATTTTGAAAACACCATAAATGGGTTTGTAAACGTAATTTAAACATTTTGTCTTTTTCAATTTTTCAAGCCATCACAATCTAGACAAAAATTTAAAAATTTTCAAAATTTCTAAAAATTTTCAAAATTCTTAAATTGACCAAAAAAAACTGAATAATCTTTTCTGGCTTGAAAACACCTAAAATATACTCTTAAAAATAAATTATTTGTGCCATAAAACATATACTATTGTATTGTTTCCTATCGAATTTACACATTCACACAATTTGTCTATATGTTAAAGCTTTTATTAATATATTTTTAATAATAAAAGTAGGACAACAAAGGGCACTTTTGAAATGAAAACATCTTCTGTATCAAAAAATAAGTTATTTACTAATATAATTTGAAATAAGTTGATAACGTTATAAAAACAAACTTAAAAGTAGAGGCAAACAATTTATGGATTCTAAATGATACACTGTAAGAAGACTCAAGGGATGTTTCTGAAATTATCCCTTTGCTTTTAAGGTAAATAAAATAAAACCCTCTTAGTGAGTGAACTTGGTTAGGCAATCACCATCAGCTGGCAGCAGCAGTAATGAAGAATCTGGACATCTACAATTCCTATTTGATTGATGCTTAAAGTGCCGATCCGACCCCATTGTTTAGACCTAAATGTGCCGACCTAGTCATCTTGCATTGAATCGACCCCGCTTTGTCATACTTGTCAATTTTATGGCAAGATTTCTGATACGTACTCGATCATTTTCACATGACACTGGAAACCAATATTAATTTTGAGGCATCTTGAATGCCAAAGGGAGAAAAAGAATAAAAAAAAAACTCGAAATGTATAAAAGGATTATTCAAGTAGAAAATATAATCTAAAATTTGAGGGATTGGTTTCTATAACTTTTCACGTATACACTGAATGACCATACAAGAAAGTAAGTTGAGAAAAAGAGCAGTTCAGCTAGTTCAGTTTTCTTGAAATTGTTGTTTTTGATACTGTTTTCCCTTTCATTCCTTCTAAAAGTGGAAATGATGAAACGGCATAAATAGACCCCATCATAGAGAAGTAAATACCCATCAAAATGGTATGTTTGTATTTCAAAACTCGGATGGGGAAAAACAAGATGAAAATAACTAGTGAACCCCTTGATTTTCATTATCAACTGGAAATACCTCTGTGTTATCATATGATTAATGCAGTTTAATCCGGTTAATTAGTTAAGCAATCAAATATGTCATAAGAACAAAAGAAAAACAGCTCAGTAATTAGTTGTAATTGTTAATGAATTTTCAATAACAAACCAAATCAATTTTGCATTTATAACCCAAAACAAAGTCAATTTACATATGAATGCAGCAATGGATTCTGCTGGAGAACCTGTCAAGTTGAGGCTCTCACGTAAATCAAGGAAAATGGTTACTCTTTGCATGTTGATTCACTAACCCGCTATCGACATGTATTCAAGTCAACCTAATTAGCACGACTTCAAGAAATTTGCTTCTGTAATTAGCCAGTGTGAAATTCCTTTCCTACGCGACGGAAAAAAATAATGTCACGTTCTTATGTTAACTTTCGAATTAACGTTAACCCCTTTCGATGAAAACATCCATAATCATTACAATAGTTCAGAAAGAGAGAAAACAGTTGAAAATGACTCTCCCTGAGTTTGCTGTTCAAGAAGCTTAATGATGGCTAAGCGCATCTGTTTCCATACGTTCAATCACACTCATTTGCGAGTTTAGACAAACACATAAATGGAAGTCATTTTCGCTCGCCGCCTATTATCAAGTAAGTTTGTCTGTCATCTTTGTAGATGCATTTAGTTTTCGTCAAATACCAAACCATCCTGATCAACCACAATGGTTAGTAAAACTATTTGTGTCTAGAAGAAAAGCAATGTTGCCAAGAACTTGTAGCAGGAGTACCAAATTTGGAAAATTTGATAACTTTGTTTGTATTTTATCACTTTTTTGAGGGTTTAAAATTTGGCATGAAATCCATGTCGGTGAATAGTTCTGTCTTACATTGACCCTCATACAAGTTTCCAAGGAATAAGTATATAACATCTGAATGTAAATTGAGGATGGAACCCATGTAGTTGTAGTACCAAAACAAAAGTAGTTCGTGTTCTGAGAAAACGTGGAAGTTGTGCAGTTTTAGGGGAACTAAATTGTAAATTGAGGAAACATTGAAGCATTGATGTTTAATGCAGAAGGGAACAAACAAAAATGCGATTGGCTGAGATGATAAAATTCCACCACAGCATTGAACCGACGAATGGCATACTATTTCATGACCAGAACAAAACCATCCAGCCAGATCCAAGAAGGATATGATAAATGATACCAGCACTGGAATTAGATGGAAGTTGAAAATACTACTACTAGTATAAACAAAATTTCAACCAAGCATTAATTTCTTTGGTTTCTTCCATTTTCAATTGCATGTGCGTGCGTACCATATTGCTTAGGAAGGTCCCAATGTATTTCCTTTACAAAACTTTGGACTTTTGTGTCATATCTCTTTAAGTTTCCCATGGTAATTAGGTGCTAGCTGTTTTCTTTTCACGATGTTCCTGGAAAAAAAAAAAAAAAAAAAGAAGCCCCAGTGTGTGATTACCAAATTCTAGGTAAGATGACATTTATGATGCCACAGGGCTCATTCTCAACCAACCTGTTTCATTAGAGATAATTTTGTTTTCACAGCACAGATATTGAAAGTGGTGCACAGTTTTGTATTTGTGGATAACATAAATGGTGGTATAGTAAAGAAATTGCTGTTAAATGTGCCCAACCCAGTCCAAGAAGGCTCCATTTCATTCTTATGCATCAGTTGCTTTATAACCTAAGGCTAAGATACCTCTATCAATCATCAAACAATAGTGAATGGAGAGTAATAGTGGTTTGCCATAGATTTGGGCTTGGAGATCCATAGAACAAATCTATTTGTGGCTAAGATAAGGATCATCTACCATGTGATATACCACATTTGTGGTATCTCATGATTTTTTTTCTTTTCTTTTCTTTTTTTAATCACACTTTTGTTTGTATAATGTGATTTATCATAATGCGATATGGCACATTGTAGAATTTCCCCCATAACAAATACGAATACATAGTCAAAAGGCAAAAAATGTATGTGATTGACATTGGATTACTTCAAAAGAATTTGTGTGAAATCTTGAATAAAGCCTCACAGTCAATAGTAAATTTCTGGTAGAATTCATGGTAGCTATGCTGTCACTTCCGTTTGGATTAGCTGTTTTTGGAGATATTTTTGAAAAATTTTACTATAGCAGTGTATATGAAAAATTTTTACTATAAATATTTTTTGAAAATTTTGATATACTGTATGGATAAGATGTTTTTTGAGTTATTGTGTATTAATGTAACATTATATTTGAAAAACTTATTTTTGAAAAAAGGTCAATCCAAACGCTATAGAATACCCGCAGGAAAATATAAGGGACTTATTAGTCGATACTGGCATACATCAGAATCATTCATGTTTCTGCATTTCCACTTGGTCTGGATGCACATACATGCATGCAACTCTCGAAGGGTATAGGCCAAATTTCAACTCTATGCATGCAGCTGATATCTGCCATCTGCCTCGTCAAAACAGCCAACCAAAAGTTAAAGCATATGGTTGACTAAGAACATAGAGCATTTTTTTTCATTAAGCTTTTACTCAGAATCGACCTGCAAACCGGAACACCATTGCAACTGAGTCATTCGTGCATTTATTATGCTATGTTACGACATTTTGATCATCAGCACTTGGGTTGCAGTGGTCAGAATGGCCCGACGAATGTTCAGAGGAGAGAATACTATCTACTTATCTCGAGAGTACTACAGAACAAGGAATTTGGTTATACTCTCGAACAACAAAGAATAATGCAGTAACTAAATTCACTTGTAGTCGGTAAAAAGTTGTAATACAGACAAAGTTTGGCCCCAAAAAAAAAAAAAGAATTGCGTTTTCTTTTGGGCAAAACCACCCCATGCAACAAATGAAATTTACCAAAAAGCTCGTCAAGAATTTTGATAGAGCACGTTAGTTTTTCTTTTTTTTTTTTCAATTAAAGGTTATAATTATGGACAACGGTCCTTAATCCTTATCAATCCTATTCACTCTCTCAATTTGGTAAAATACGGCCTTATACTTGAAGATTTTATAATATGGTCCAATATAGTATCAAATCTTGAACTTTCGGTTAATTACGAAAGACAAACCATGTATACTTCTGCAGAAATAGTAAGGAACAGAGGAAAATTTATGGTCCTTCAATGCTATTCCATATAAGTCAGTGAATAATTTAATGAATTAACTATCCAGCAAGAAGTTACTTCTGACTTTCTGTACATTTCAGCCTCAGAAATCAAAAAACACTACTGATTCCTGTAACCTGTTTTTCCAATGACGCGTATTCTTATATATGAACCAGATGCTACAATCCAACAAAAACTACAGCTATGTAACCATGTAAAAGCAAAATTTTGTGTCAGCTCGTCCCAAGATGACCAGGGAAATTTTCTTTACTTGGAAGATTTAAGAAAATCATTAATGATGCTTTTACCAAACACCCTTTTTGTAAATGTAGACATTGAATTTCAAATTTCTGGCAAACAGTTAGTTGTTGGGCTTTCAATTAATGCATAGGAAGACTGAGAGCATGGGAGTGTTTGGAGAACAAGTATAAATAAATCCTCGGTGGGCTTACTGAGTGAAGTGTAAGTTCAGTGATAGAGCACTAATATCTAAGTAGATTCTTCTGATAAAAATGATGAGTGGGGCAATGAGAGCTGCGGTTCTGTTGCTTTTTTGTTTTCATTTTTTTGTAGTTAGTCGGGTTGTAGGGAGAGATGTGAATTTTGTTAAGGATGAGAAGTTTTTGACTGGTGTTGGTAAGGGAGGTGGGTTTGGATTTGGAGCTGGGGGTGGTTTTGGGACTGGTGCAGCAGGAGGAGGATGGGGAGGTGGAGGTGGAGGTGGGGGTGGAATAGGAGGTGGCGGCATTGGAGGAGGTGCAGGTGGGGGATTTGGTGGCGGTGGTGGATTTGGAAAAGCTGGTGGTATAGGAGGAGGCGCCGGTGGTGGCTTTGGAGGAGGTGGAGGCGGAGGAGCTGGTGGAGTAGGCGGTGGTGCCGGAGGTGGCGTTGGAGGAGGTGCCGGTGTAGGAGCAGGTGGTGGTGGTGCTGCTGGAGGTGGCATTGGAGGAGGTGCTGGTGGAGGAGCCGGTGGTGGTGCTGGAGTTGGAGGAGGTGCAGGTAGTGGTGGTGGTGCTGGTGGTGGCGTTGGAGGAGGTGCTGGTGGAGGAGCAGGTGGTGGTGCTGGAATTGGAGGAGGTGCAGGTGGTGGTGGTGCTGGAGGCGGCGCTGGTGGAGGAGCTGGAGTTGGAGGAGGTGCAGGGGGTGGTGGTGCTGGAGCTGGAGGAGGTTGAGGAGGGTGGGTGGTGGTGGTGTGGGAGGGGCGTTGGAGGTGCGTCTGGAGTTGGAGGAGGTGCCAGGGGGTGGTGCTGCTGGAGGTGGCGTTGGAGGAGCGCTGGAGGAGGTGCGGGTGGTGGTGCTGGTGCTGGAGGTGGCGTTGGAGGAGGTGCCGGTGGAGAGCAGGTGGTGGTGGTGGAGTTGGAGGCGTGCAGGGGTGGTGCTGTGCTGGGGTGGCATTGGAGGAGTGCAGGGGGTGGAGCTGGTGGAGGAGTAGGTGGTGGTGCAGGAGGTGGGGCTGGTGTGGAGTTGGGGGTGGAGCAGGCGGGGAGTAGGAGGAGGGGCTGGTGGAGGCATCGGTGGTGGTGCCGGAGGTGGAGCAGGTGGAGGCGTAGGAGGAGGGGCTGGAGGAGGCCTTGGCGGAGGTGGCGGAGTAGGGGGTGGAGCAGGTGGTGGCTTTGGGAAAGGTGGAGGTATAGGAGGTGGTGCAGGTGGTGGTTTTGGGGCTGGAGGAGGCTTTGGTGGAGGGCATGGGGGATTTGGTAAGGGTGGAGGAGTTGGTTTCGGAGGCGGGACTGGTCCTGGAATTGGACGTCGCAAATTGTGATCTCACTGACGCGGTTGGAACCAAAGCAAAACTGGGCAATTTTTAAGCAAGGTTATAGAAATTTTATAGCAATGGAAATTTCACATGCATCAGTTTTCATTTTCATTCTGTCCGTTCAAGTCTGCAATCAGAATATATGAAAGCAAAGTTTTATTTATTATTACATCTTCTAAATCCTTAAAATGGCTGAACGACGAAAACCAAAATCCACAGGAATACACACTCATACACCCAGATTGCTGCTTCAACCCAGATTCTCAAATAGCCCCAGATTGCTTCAACCCAGAAATTCAAATTGTTCAAAGATTCTCAAATAGTCTCAAATAGTCTCAAATTGTTCATGGTATCATCGTCGTGTTACTTGGTCTACTTTCAGTCGGATCAAGTCAAGGTTTTGTGGTGGATCCGACGACTATCATAATCATTAAAAAAGTTCAGTTGACAACAAAAGTCGACCGTGACAAACTTTTATTGTTTGTTTCTTTCAGATGAAATGAACAAAGGAGTTGGTTCTCTTTGCTGTATTAGCAGGTTTTTTCACATTTATTCATATCCACACCTGTCTTTTCCCGTTTGATGCTGAATGTCAATCTCACCCGAGCTAGTTTAGCGGTAAAGCAAGTTCTTAGATTGAATGAGGTTTTGGGTTCGAATATTTTCCTAAACTTAAACTCCCAATCTAACCTGAGTGCCCTCGTGTGAGGCTGCGACGTATTGGTGTGTCGAATCCGCATCACCAAAAAATAATCTAAAAGCCAAAACAGTACCTTATTTTCTCCGAAACAAATGGAGTTAATTATTCCAAGTCCGATGGAGCCAATTCAATTCATCCCCTTTTAACTTTCCCCCGGCCCAATGGTTAAGAAATCAATTCGGGCATTCTTACTCTCAGTCAAGCCCAATAGTTTAAACTTAGCTGAAACATGCTCCACTGCCTGCCAAATGCAAGCACAATCATCCAAGCAAGTTCCTGTTGAGTTTTACCATTTTCTCTCAACTTATTCCTTCTCGTAGCATGTATTATTGTTTGAATTAAATCAAATTCGGTTGAAAATATGAAATAACATATGGTTCTTGTAGCTTATTAAATCAAATTCTGTTTAAGAAGGAAAAGATGACTAACATATGGTTCTTGTAACTTATTTTGAATTAATTATTATAGTACTCTTTTGCAGTGTAATATATATTAGATACAAAAGGTGATAACGAATCTAAAAAAATTGATGGAACACGTGGTTATAATCTACAAAAGCCCATACGAATGCAAGTGCTGGAACAAAAAAAAAAGACTGAATTTGTTTGGACAACAAGAATTTGGAATAAAAATTTCAGATTTTGTTTTGCTTGCATCATACACACAATTCTCAATCACCTTTTTATTTCACATACATCATATCACAAAAAGTGCTACAGTAACTGGATCACGTGGTTATAATCTAAAAAAGCCCATACAAATGCAAGTGCTGGAACAAAGAAAAAAAGAGTACTATGTTTAGAGTTCATTTGAATTGTTATTTTTTAAAATTTTTATTAAAAAAAAGTAGTGTAATGACTTGCAAGTTGACGGAGGTGACATAAAAGGTTGATTGAAAAATGTATTAAGGAAAAACGTAAGAATCTTTGTGCAAAATCCAACAAACAAACAGTCTTTCAATCCACTTGCTCGGATGATATAAAATGGATCAACTCCATCATGGAGGCCCTGGCCTAGCCTTTTAAGCTGGCAATCAAACAGTCAAGCAAGCATGCAGTTGACTATGGCAATATGGCATCCAAATTCAACAATTAATGTAGGGCGTCATCATTCCTTCAAACTACCATCCAATAAACTAATAGGTTTAACATACTTTAATAATCTAGAATTAATAAAATTAATATATCTTAGTCTTATACAGTTATTACCTAAATCCGATTTTTGTTCACACCCGTGGTGAGGAAGATTCAGTTCAGGTGTCGTACTGCCAGGTACCAAAATTAATGCAGCCCCAGCAACTTTCTGACATATGAATGTTCACTTCAACACTTCCCCAAACAGCACCACTAAAAGCCAAAGAAAATAATTTCGAAACAAGGAAAAAGAAAAATGCAGAAAGCTCAAAAGATCATCTTTGAGTAAACTTTGGATTCTTGGTAATTAGTCCACAAATTCAAGCACCCTTTTGGGTGAAAGAAAATGGGTTGTCGTGTATTTGATGTTTTGTGGGCTCAGTCAATGACTTTTACCATAAAAAAGGTAACTTTTTTTTTTTCTTAAACTGTAATGTGGAATTCTGTTCTGTTTTACTATCAAGTGTTTCTTCGCTGTGGTACTATGAGTGGACTGCTTTTCTTGAACTTTTAACTGATAAAGTTGGTTTCTTTGGTCATTTTGCTATCTCTCCTGATGAATGCATCTGGGTTTTGCTGAATTATTCTGGAAATTCTGAGCTTTTAAGTTTATACTTGGATATAATATCAGATTTCTAAACTGGGATAATATATGGGTATTGAGGTACTACGAAACTTTCAGTTTAAAAATTTTCTATCTCAACGCTGGTTTTGATGTTATTAGGCGACCTTGAGGTCAGTGTATAGATATATGTGTAGAATCGTTCTTTTTGTTCATTATACTTATTAAATTGTGTTCTTCAGAGAAATTTTGTAGTTCTGATTGCATTAAAGACTTCATACATGAGTTTAGGGTCTCATGTGGAAGCGACAAGGCAGGGATTTGATCAAAAGCTTCTTGCTCTATTGGAAATTTAGGAATTCGGCACTTAGTTCACTATCAAAAGATTTTCACAAACTATTTCCTTTTTCCTTTCAACGCCACCATCTTATCATTAGTTTGGGTATTCACTAATAACTACCCTGTGATTCCGTGGTGATCAGAAAGTCTGCAGTGAGGCGGAATGAGAATTAAATACTGGCTTCACAAAAGAAAAAGTAGATTTAGTGGGAGATTGCGGAAGATGATGAAATGCATTTGTTCTGGGGAGCAGCTAAGAGTTGATGAAATAATTCCTTCATCAGAGTCTTTGGCAACCAGGGACTACTCAGCAAGCGGATTTTCTTCTCGAACTGGTGAAGCTGATACAAAGGTTGATACTAGCAACATTGAAGAAGCCGAATCTTCACTACGTGAGAGTGGCTATTTGAATTATGAGGTTGGTGAAGTTGGCTTGTTGCATATTTTATTGACATAAAGCATTAGTTATGCATCATAACTCAAGATCAACTGCTTCTTATTCTGCTTTAATAAGAAAAGTTGTTGCGATTGCAATCACTTCAGCAGAGGTAAATTAGTTGTTTATTCTAAATATAACTTCTGAAATTTATTCAACAATTGCCGTTTTATTGACAATTAAAAAATATTGCTGAATTTGATAGACTTCCAAAACACGAGAGTTATCTTTCATGCTTATAAAATACAGAGAATTCATTTTGGACTGGACATTCAGCACTATAGAAAGTGGATGATGATCATATCCTTAAACAGTCAAAGCCTGTTCTAAATGGGGGTCAAGGTAAATGATGATTTGCCACCCTCGGTACTGTCTTGAGTTGTTGTAGTATAGAAGTTCTTGAGAAAAACTTCTCACTACTGAAATCAACTTCTATTTTAGTTTTTCAGAGTTTTTCTGACCTTCTATCTCAACTTGAGAAAAACTGAGACTTCTAACTGATTCCGCATGTTTAATGACACTACTGTAATGATAATAAGTATCATATTATGTGGTTTGTCTTAAAAGCGTTTTTTGTATGTGTAATGTGTTCTACTTTAGGTTCAGTTGCCTTCATATTATAGTGGCAAGATTTGAAAACTTCTCAAATCTGCAGGAAGCGAGAGCTTTATTGGGGCGACTTGAGTTTCAAAAAGGAAACTTAGAGGCTGCTCTTCATGTTTTTGAAGGCATAGACATTGCTGCTGTGACTCCCAAGATAAAACTTTCAATTGCTAGAAGATGTGAGCTCCCCAGACGTCTTTCACAAAGTGATCCAGGTCCACCTATGTCGATGCATGCTGTAAGTTTGCTCATTGAGGCAATTTTTATGAAAGCAAAATCACTTCTGGCCCTCAGAAGATTCACAGGTACTCCCTCTAGCTTTATTTGTGTGAAGTATCCAACCTTTTTATCAGTTCATTCCATTCCATCAGAAGATTTTGACCATTATGTCTATGCATACTTATGAAGTCAATTAAATCCCATATGCTGCAGAATGATTGTACTAGAAACCATGTGTACTTTTACCTGTCATATTATCTGAACAGGCTGAATTGAATTTAGGTTTGGATGAATTTGGGTATAACCCGTATTTCGGGAGTTACAATAGGTTTTGAGCACACTCTTTCTTTGTTCGTTTCATTATATCTTTGAGCATACTCTTTCTTTGTTCGTTTCATTATATCTATCTGTTTAGTTGGATCTCTTTGAACTGAAGCAGCTGTATTTCTGTCCATGTAATGTCGCAGAAGCTGCTCAATCATGTAAAATAATTTTGGACACTGTTGAAGCTGCAGCCCCGGAAGGCCTGCCTGAAAGTTTTGTTTCTGACTGTAAATTATTGGATACATTAAACAAGGCTGTTGAGTTGCTTCCAGAGTTGTGGAAACTTGCCGATGTTCCTCAAGAAGCAATTTTATCATATAGGCGTGCTCTTCTGTATCAGTGGAATCTTGACATGGAAACCAGAACCAAATTAGAAAAGGAGTTTGCAACCTTTCTTCTCTATAGCGGCACTGATGCAGCCCCTCCAAATCTCCGCTCCCAGACAGAGGGGTCATTCATTCCACGAAACAATATTGAAGAGGCTGTACTCCTCCTATTAATTCTGCTAAGAAAGTTTGTTACGAAGAGAATTGGATGGGATCCATCAGTTATTGATCATCTGTGTTTTGCATTATCGATCGCGGATGAATTTAGTACTGCTGCACACCAGATTGAGGAGTTGCCTCCTGGAATAATTGAAGACAGAGAAAAATATACTACTCTAGCACTCTGCTATTGTGGGGAAGGGGAAAGCTTGGTGGCTTTAAACTTATTAAGGAACATACTGAATAACAAAGAGAACCATAATTGCATATTTGAGCTCTTACTTGCATCAAAGATCTGTGGAGAGAATTCTGAATATCTTGAAGAAGGTGAAGCATATGCTCACAAAGTGGTTTCCAAGTTTCAGGGAAGATGTGACCATTTGGCAAGCATTGCTCATTACTTAATTGGAGTTTCACTCTCGGCTCAATCAAAAAAGGTTTGCTCAGATTCTCAGAAAATCTCCAGACAGTCTGAAGCAATTGAGGCACTTGAAACTGCCCAAAGACTGACAGATGACACTAATCCTAATGTGCTTTATTATCTTAGTCTTGAAAATGCTGAACAGAGAAAATTGGGGGCCGCTCTTTATTATGCGAAGAAAGTATTGAAAATTGAGGCAGGATCTGGTCTAAAGGGATGGATTCTTCTAGCCCGCATACTGTCTGCTCAGAAAAGGTATGGAGATGCTGAAAGCATAATAAATGCTGCTTTAGATGAGACAGGAAAGTGGGATCAGGGAGAATTGCTAAGAACCAAGGCTAAACTGCAGATTGCGCAGGGTCGTCTGAAGGATGCCATTGCGACATATACTCATCTTCTTGCTGTTCTTCAAGTTCAGAAAAAAAGTTTTGGTGTCCATAAGAAGCTCTTGAGGGTATGTGCTTCACAATTCACAACTTACATCTGCTTTAAAATGATTTCCTTCTTGGTAAGAGCTCATGACGTTTCTGAGGAAGGTCTCAACATATTCCTGAAATTTCTTTTTGGTACTTTTCTTGTGAAATGATTTTCTGGCCTTTCACCTTGTGTCTCTATTTTGAGTTTGTTTTTGTGAAAATGATGAACACATGTAGCGTATACATTAGAGATCAACACAGGGTAAAGAAAATCAAATGCATGAACCGATGTAGCTTGAGGGGCTAAGATAATCTCCCTCACTATATTTACATTTTTGTACTACTGTTACGCATCGTGCTTTGGGGGAAGACATGATTGAGGGGGAGGAAGCACTAGTGCAGTATGCTTCTGCTGCATTACCGTCTCAAAATTCCTTTAATTCTTTTTATTTTTTATTTTTTGATTCACAGAACAGGAGGAACATTAACAGAAGTTTAGAATTGGAGACATGGCATGACCTTGCAAACGTATACACAAGCTTGTCACAGTGGCGGGATGCTGAGGCTTGTCTTGTGAAGTCGGAGGCTATTAATCCTCATTCTGCTTCTAGACTGCACTCAACAGGTATGAATGCCTCCTTCAGTTCCCAACTTAAAATCTGTGCCATAAATCATCTTCAAATTTGGATCATTCTCCGCCTACAAGTGCTCAATTAACCACACAAACTGCATGAAGTGACCATGATTTTGCTTCTAACTTTTGAAACTTCCTAAGCATATTAGCCAGATGAAGAAATCATCCACTCGGCTAGCTATTTGCATCAAAGAATAATCCTCATGGAATTCAAAGTTTGAAATGAAATTCCTGCTGCTCTATCTTTGCCCTTCTAAGCTGCCAAAATCATCATTGCCTATTATAAATCTGTAGTGCTAACTGTTAAGCATGTAATTCTACTAGGACATTTTCACTCTTTTTAGGTTTTAAGTCAATTACTGAGATTCTGTTAAAGATTTAAATATGATGGCGACTTTTGTAGGTGTACTTTATGAAGCAAGGGGCATGAAGAATGAAGCCCTGAAATTTTTTGAGGCGGCATTGAACATCGAACCAGACCATGTTCCGAGTTTGATATCTGTTGCAACTGTTTTACGACAACTGAGTAACCAATCACTGCCAGTTGTGAAGAGCTTTCTTTCTGATGCATTGCGCCTTGATAGAACAAACCCTTCTGCATGGTACAACCTTGGTCTGCTCTACAAAAGTGAAATTGGAACGTCAATACTAGAAGCTGCTGAATGTTTTGAGGCAGCTGCTCTTCTCCAGGAGTCTGCACCAGTGGAACCTTTCAGATGATACCAATCAAAATCTTGATCTCAAACGTGTATATACCATACCACCAGTTGAGGGCAGAGAGAAGATTGGCATGCCATCGATTTACAGGTGTATAAACTTCTGGAGAATGTGTAATCAAGATCACATTTTGGTGTAACCACTTCAAACACTTTGTAGTGTACATAATTTTGTTGTCGGTGAATTTCTTTGCTTTTGCTTTTTCGTTTTTCTTCGCTGACTTTAATTTTGTTTTTGTTATGGATTCAAGATGAAATTTTGTTCTTGGTACTAGCACTTGAATATATTCTCTTTACTAGCAACTTGCTAAAGTAAAGGAAATAGCCCCTAGCAAATTCTCATTCCTTCTATAGTTTCATTGTTTTTGGGAGTAACATTTAATTATTTCCTTGCAGACAGTATACTTAAATAAAGTTAATACTTGCAATTGACTTTTTTTTTTTACTTTTCTTCTTTTTGGCAACTTACCAATTGAGTCCTTATATTTCGATACAAGAAAAGAAAACGAAAAATACCATATTAAAAGAGAATACTTCTAATAGTTCTAAAACACTATAGAGAGCCTTATACAATTTCCACATCTCATTGTTCAAAACCTTCATACAGTTTCTGGTTTTGCATAAAGGTAAGAGAAAAACACAGAAGAAAATGTCTGTTCAAGTACTTTATGATCATATAAAATTATTAAGAAAAGAAGCCTCTTCTTTATTTAAAAAAATTGCTGAATGATTTCTTGCAATGATCAATTTTCAAACATGACAATCCTTTTTGAGAAAAACCTGAAATCAAGCTTTAGGTGTAATAATTGATATTTTTCATTTTTATATTTTTTGAAAATTAAAATTTATGGTATCTTGAATTAGGCTAGAGAATGCCGGACATGCAGGGGCTTGTGAATGAGTTGATTGACAAGCTTAAAAAACGGCGAGTAGTAGAAAAATATTCTGAAGCTTCCTCTGTTTTATAGTTTTTGCCATTTTTTTTTTGAATTCTTTGCCTGTTAGTGATGGATTGATTAATGGGCTGTCTTTCGTTTTGGTTTTAATGTTAATACGTTGGCAGAAAGGTGAAGGGATCACTGGAAACTCCTTTGCAGACTGCAGAGCTGCTGAGGTCTGTGATTTCTGTACAAAAACTTCCTCCTACAAATAAGGCTGCAGCATTGATTAACGCTGTGAGGGATGTAGGGGAGAAGTTGATTGCTGCAAACCCTGTTGGTGAGCCTCTTGCTAGCTTCTGTCGTAAATGAGCTTCTTCTTAGTGGTTGATTGGATATGTAAGCAAGAATTCAGTTGAACTCAACGTGACAGCACTAAATTAGCGTTGAACTATAGTTACCAATAATAGTTTTTGGTTGATTGTTGCGTAGGAAATGTTCAAATGAATGTAATTTAATTGGACACAAAGAACTGAATTTAGTGATGGATTGTTGTTACTCGTTGGTAACTTTTGCTTCATTGATTTTTATTAGTAACATGTCATTGTTGCAGAATGCTTGTTGAAAATTCATTTCTTTGGCTAGTATTGCATCTGGGACTTCTGCTTGTAGATTAGTTGCTTTTCTTTAGAAGTTTGCAAGCGTTTGAAAAGGGATCTCCAGCCTCTGTATCGTACCCTGTTAGAAGGCAGATATATAAGACGTGTAACGTTCTGCTTGCTGTGTAAAACTGGAAACATTTTGTAAACATAGAAATCAACCTCAAAATTGGATTTTCGATCCTTTCCTTTCAAGTGCCTTGCTCGTTGACCACCTAATCGCTCAGTACCTCTTTTCTTCTTCAATTTCAGAAGTATACAGAATTTTCAATGTGAATTTGTGCAATTTCTGGTTTGCTGGTTAGAAGTCAAACTTTTGTGTTTGCCCCGCGGCAAGTATCATGTTTTAAGAACTTTGAATTGAATTGCAGAACTTTCTGTTGGGAATGTTATTAGACGCGTCCTTCATATTATTAGAGAGGAGGATTTATCCCCATCAAGTGATGAAGCTGGGGATAATGAGGAGGAAATCACTTGGCTCAGAGACAATACTGCTCCATATGTTGCTGAAATTATACGCCCTCCATTACTGCACATGCTTCATACCTTTTCATCTGCCGAGGAAAAATCCAAATGTTAGGCTTGCAACCCTTTACATTTGAGTGTTTTTTATCAAGTGTAGGAAACTTGATTTGGATTACACATAATAATCCCTTTTTTTTTTTTCCTGTTTTTCATCTCAGCTTATATATTTGGAAGGAGCAGGAAGCTAAAGCATGATGTCATTGAGGCAATTAATATGTTAATCGAAGATGTTAATATCTGTTATGAACTAATTGCAGAGCAGGCAGTTGAGCATATTCATCACAAGTAGTTATCGTTGAATCTTTGCTCAAGTTGATATGTTGATTTGCTTTGCTTGTTCTGCTCTACTTATATTTGCATATGTTATTCGTTCCTGTTTGGTAATCGTCCCGGAACATCAATGTGAGGTGACAAAATTCTAGTTCTTAAGAATTGCCAAGTCAATGAAATTCCAAGCTCTTTCTTTCTGTTGCTTATATCTGGGGCTGACTAACAAACTGATCCTTCTTGGATTCATGCATGTCATAAATGATCATAGGAAAGTTATGGCATTTCTTTTCCATTGTAGATAGGGTTTAGGATTTGTATGTCGAAAGCATCTATCATCTTGCTAGATTACATTTTTACATGAACTAGGCGATTCTGCTACCGATCATGGATAAGAAACTTCCTAACCAGAGTATGTTTGCCAACTTGATGAAGGAAATGTTTCTTGAATTATTAGTAATTTCAGCAGTTTGAACTGGGTTGAGAACAAGGTTCAAAGACTCGGTCGAGTCATCACTAGAACGGAGCTTTCCGATCCAATACCGGGACGAGATAACGAATCGCCGAGAACTCGTTCGAGACGTCTCCGCGACAGATAAAAACGGCCGAGTCGTCCCGAGTCAACCCGAGTCAACTCAAAATTTTATTTATTTTTTGCTATTTTTAAATTATTTTTATTTATCATATTTTTTGTAATTTTTAGAATATTAAATATTTTAAAATTTTGCGTCTTGCCGAGACCACGACCAATATACCGAGACCGATATAGAACGGTCTGAGCCGCAACCGCAACCGCGACCGCGACTTTGAACCATGGTTGAGAATGTTTCAAATCTTCTAAATTTTGTAGGCAGATACATGTCTAGAAATTCGGTCCCATAAAGATTTTTTTTTTTTTTTCATATATTGTGAATTAGGAGCATTAGTTTTTAACCATTTCCTCTGATTCCAGTGAAACGATATTGACCCTGGGTTGGTCTAGAACTGTATTGGAATTCTTACTTGCTGCGAAGGACAAAAAACGTTCATTTCATGTTTTTGTAGCTGAAGGTGCCCCAAGGTCTGTGACTTTTAAGCTCATCTTATCTGTAAAGTGGCAGACAATGGATGATACTCTTAATCTTCATAACATTATGTGCATATGTTATGCATCAGGTGCCATGGCCATGCTCTTGCACAAGAGCTTGTTGGAAGAGGTTTAAAAACTACAGTAATTGCAGATGCTTCAGTTTTTGCAATGATTTCTCGTGTAAACATGGTAACTTTTGGGTTGTCATTTCTTTTGAGTTTTAGTGTAGATAATAGTCGTGTGGCATTATACACTCTTAACCACAAGTTTTATGAAGGTTATAGTTGGAGTTCATGCGGTGATGGCCAATGGCGGTGTCATTGCTCCTGTTGGCATGGATATGGTCGCACTTGCTGCTCAGAAGTTTGCTGTTCCAGTTGTTGTCGTTGCTGGCATTCACAAGGTACATCATGCAAAAGCATTAGTGTGGTGCTTCCAAACTTCTTGATCATTAGATCTCCGTAATCAATGAGAACAATTTGCCAATTTTTTTCCCATAAAACCTTGCTCATTGTGATCTTTTATGGAGTATCTATTAGAGCATCCACAGCGCAGTGCAATAGAGGGTATAATGGCTCCCCATAACACCGTGCCATGGAGATTACACGCATAATATCCATTATGCGTGTAATCCATGATGCCGTGGGACTCATAATCATTTTTAAAATAATTCTAACCAACAACGTTCATAACCAATTTTAGCTCTAACGGTAAATTTGCCAGCAACGTTCATAGAAAAAGATATATTATTCAAACTTAAAAATTAATAATATCATTTTTAGAAAATAAAAAATTCAAAAGGTAAAAAATTTAATGAAAGTTAGTACTTTATTTTTTTAAAATAACAAAATTATTTTTAAAAATTACTTTATTTATTTATGGGATATGAGTTATGCATTATTGAAATAAATATTTGATTTAATTGTGGATCTATGCTATTACACCTTATGGAGTGTAATTCATTGTGAGTGGAAGTGTAATAAAAGAGGAAAAAGTGAAATACTGATGTGACATGTGGATTACACTCCATGAGAGGTGTAATAACATTGTGGATGCCGTTACGGAGAATCCCTTGTTCAATTTCAGCTCCATAGCTACGTTTTGTGTGTGCTTTTCTGAAAGACCTGCTTAGTGTAGACCATCTTTTGTCACATCATTGCAGTTGCGCCCACTGTATCCGGAAAATCCTGAGGTATCATTAAACGACATGAGATCGCCATCAGAACTGCTGGAGTTGGGAAAGTTCTCCGATTGCATGGATTTTGGAAGCGTAGATGGTGCTCCTCTCGTTCATGTGGCCAATCCTGTGTTCGATTATGTGCCGCCAGAACTTGTCAGTCTAGTTATTACTGACATGTAAGCCTGCCATGCTTTACCATGTTTCAGTTCATCTAGTCCTTGCTGAACTGATCAGACCTGATACATACAAACTTTGACATCTGATTCTAGTTTGGAAAACCTATAACAAGTTTTACCCTTTATTAGCTTCTTGTCACCCATCTTTTAATCAAATGATCTAACTGATGCACTCTAATGATCATATCTTGATTTCAGAGGAGGGCATAAGCCATCATATATATACAGGCTAATTGCTGACTACTACTCCAGCCAAGATTATGTACGTTATGGGAGGGATGCTTTATTGTAAGTTTCTTCTATTTTGGTGTCTTTAAGCTTCATATATATCCTTCTGAATTGGAAGAATGCCTTTTGGTCACGACACATACCTTCTTGGTTTTTTTTTTAATTTTCAGCAAACTCTGAAATATTGGCATCATCATTTCCAAAATGAAGCTTCAATTATTCCAATTCGGGGAAAGATGGCAAGGGATTTTCTGTTTTCATCAATGTACTTCAGTGGCTGTTCGTGAAATGACAAACTCACTTGCAGGGAGTTCTTTTAATGAGTTAATGCTTCAATTCTCAAACTATTGAATGTACGGTTTTGTGTAGAATAGAAATTAGTCATTGTAAGATAGGTTGAATGTGGCTTCAGCGGCCAAGAAGGGAACCAAACAACCTCTGCTAATTTGCCTTGACCTCATGCACCTCATGACTCTAGCACGAGGCTCTAATATCTTCTCAACATTGCATGGTGGAGGCAAAAGGCACATTCTTGACTCTTGAGAAGGGCTCAAAACCAAGGTTGTGGATGTAATTCGGAAAATTATTGGGCAGAAGGTCTTCTTCTATCTTGCAGTTTCATGCGAAGAGCTTCAAGTCCAACTCAAGAGTGAAATAACCAATTCTCAAGCTGAAGTATGTGCACCGTAGGCTGATTTTACCAATTGAAAGTAATGAAAATACAAGTTGGCCTGAAATTTATTGCGTGAGCATCCGCAGGGCAGACACAGGATCTAAAACTTGTATCGACTTTTGTCATGAGCCATACTGCACTCTCCAAATTTGGCAAACATTTTCTTTGGTCATGTGGGGAAGCAAAACATGTCAAAAAAATGCAATAAGTTGGATTGGATTTTCCACTGCTTCACGGAATATCAATGTTTAGCACTGAAAATGCTAGGACAACATTACAATCCTGTTTTAACCTTATTCCTTGCTAAGATTGATCCCCGCCTTCTTGGCAACAGCATCCAATCCATTTTTCTCTATTGTCTTCATAGCTTTAGTTGACAAGCGAAGTTTAACATAGCGTTTCCCAGCCTCCCACCAAACTCTTTTGTACTGCAGATTCACGAACTGTAATCTCTTTGTCTTGTGGTTTGAATGAGATACCTTGTTTGCCTTGTTGGATTTCTTTCCTGTTAAGGGACACACTCTCTCTGCAAATACAATAAATACCAACATTTCAACTTTTTTTTTGAGGAAGCTATGCACGAACCTTTCAGGCAAGAGTCCAGAATTCTCTAAGTAATAATTAAAACAAATGAAGCATGCAGTGTCATATATAGCAGTGACCCCAAGAACTTATTTGTATAGACAGGAATAACAGGAGTCTGGACCATTTTTTTTCCTTGCATTTTCACTAGAATTAGCAAAAGGATAGTGCAATCAAGCAATATGTGTTGACTAATGCTGTTCAAGTATATTAATCTAACTCCCTGAACTGAGTTTCTTCTGCTATTTAACAATATTATGCAAGCATCATGAAGCCGAACGCTAAAGAAGATGAGCATAGAGAAAGCTTAAGTCTTGATTGTATAGAGTAATCATCCATAAAGCTACTAGCCAACTAGGTACTACAAGCTAAACAAGCATCTTGATTCCTTGACAAGTTTAATCTCCATATTCATATAATTTACATCTTAACACGACAGCAAAATGATGCTAACATAAAATCCAAAAGAACTGACAAGATAAAGAATTCAGCATCTCCCTAACCACTTGGTTTCCCACAAAACTAGATACAAGCTACCATACACCTCAGTTTCCGCAGATTTTATGATCATGGATATTATAATATCTCCACAGACTGTTAAAATTTCCTTCTTCAATTAGAAGGCAAATGCTTCTCCTTATGACAAACATCAACCACCCTGTTTCCACAAATTAATGGTCGCATAATGCACATTTGAGTGACAGTTGTTGGCAACAAGGTCCTCTAAAAAAGCTACTTAGAAGTTCAGCATCCATAGTTTAATTCATTGACGCAAAAAAGTTTGCAGAGATTAGTCTCCTGTGTTTGTACTATTAGCGTAAGTTAAAATAATCTGATGTACAATGCACATGGATTCCTTGATTGCATATCATCAAATCATTGGCTCTCTGAAAATACAAAACTTAGCTCAAATAGTCGAGTCAAACATGCCAATGCAGAATGTGGTTATCCAAAGACAACGAACAATATTCACCAGTCATTTTCACAAGCAGTTTTGCTTCTTTGTCACGCTCATGTGAATCACTCTCGTAACTCCTAACACTAATTTGTTCACTTTTGAATGTTAAACCCGCTAGGAATTCCCCTCCTAAACCCACCTGAATCACCTTCCCCAACTGTCTTTTACATTTAAAGCTTAAACTCTGAAATGAAGAAGAGTTTTTGCATCAACCCAACCAGAATCTTCCGTGATATCTAAACCACATATAATCCCAAATTGCTCATAATATTGCACTTCTCTCATGAAGCACTCGTTAACTGAAGCTTCTTGTATCATCAAATAGTATTCGTCTCACAAAAAACTTGTATCAACAATTCTGAACAATGTCAACCATCCTAATAATTTACATACACCATCCGCAGTCAAGGACAGAGGATATTTGTCGTCTTCACCCCATCTATCAAACAGATAGATATACAGAAAAACATTCTCCAATTTACATCGCAGTAGTCTAAATGCAAAAAAAAACTAGTAGTCATACTACTGCAATTGTCCAGTACTACAATATAAGCATGTTTAAGCTTTCCTTCTAATATAAATTTTGCCAAAAAGGTTCCATATTTAATATTATCTTAACAGGGGCTATAATTACGAAGTAAATCTTCTACATTCCCCCAAACCTACCTTACCACATAGAACATTAACCTAAGCACTAAGCAAACAAGCAATTATTGATCAAAAAATGACAAAAAAATTTAACAAGAGCCCAACAGCAGAAATCAAGCAAATACCCAAAAATGTAAAAAGAGGAAAAACGAAAATAAAAACAATAATCCACAAGAAAAAATGCTTAAAAGACACAAGAGCCACAAGAGGAAGCGTGAAATTTACTTGCCACAGGCTGAAGAGAAGGCCTAAAAGGAACAGAAAGGGCTGTTGAAGGCAGCTTAAACTGATTGGGATCGCAAGAAATCTTGATGCCATTCAACTGGGAAGTTACAAAGCCCAGCTCTGAACCCACTGCTTTCATGGAAGCCTTGACGAGTGGCCTATTTGCAGCCATGACTGCCTGTGAGCCCACTGCCAGTCCTCCTATCGTTGCTGTAATAGTTGTAGCCATTTTTGGGGGGATTCTTGAAACTCTGTATCTCTGAGTTTATCTTCCACTCTTCTCTGATTCTTGAATATACTTTTATGCTGCAAGAAACTCTCTGCTTTGCTATTACTGCTATTGTACTGGGAGGATAATGTTAGTCATTTGTGGGTGTTTTGTTTGGGTACTGCAACTTTGTTTTCTGGCCTCTGGTTTTGTAAACAAGGTATTTACAATTCAGACTTCAATTATTGGTGAATGTGATATAGACCCTCGAGTATTTTCTGATAGCCCCAAAAAAAAAAGGGAATTAAAAATATTTCTTTTAAAATAATTCTTTTTCAAAGACTGGGCAAATGACTAAAATTCAAAAAAAAAAATGCATTGAGAATATAATTAGATTCCTTAACAAAATTTGCTTCAAAAGTGGCATATGGATTTATGAGTAAGGATCTATTCTCACAAATGCTTAATTCAAAAATTGCCTCAATAATCTATTTTTGTGTAAATCCAAATTCCACCTTATTACTTGCTTACATTTCTATGTTTGGCTGTCATATTATTGCTCCAATTTGCTAGTGAAAAAAAAAAAAAGAGAACATATTGTGAAATCTTGTTCCTTGGAGTACCTTATTTTCCTTAATTTGCTGGCATCTTTGGATGAATAGGAATATAATATTGTCTGAAAGTCACAACAGGCCGTTGAATTCACCTGATTTTTGTATTAATGTTTGCTGAATTTTTTATCTGAGGCCCTGGGATGATTAATCTGTTATGATACATGAGACTCAGGTTGGGAACCATCTCTTCACTGCAGTGATACGGCTCCGTTTGAATTCATCATTTTTTGAAAAATAAGTTTTGTTAGGTTCAATATCACAGTAATACACAAATAAAAACAATCTTAAAAACACCAAAAATAACCTCAAAAAAACAACTTCATCTACAGTAAAAAGTTTTCACCTGCAGTGCTATAGTAAAATATTTCAAAAACACACCCTATAAACAGTTAATCCGAACGAAAATTTTTCCAGACTGAGCAGTAGAGATGAGAATTGGAAAATGTGATGAACTCCATGGGTAAACACCACATATACGTGCAACGATGGTATTAATGTGTGAATATGCACGTATTTTTGTGTGTGTGTGTGTCTGAAATTTATGCCTATGTTCAGAATAAAAAGACACCCTTTTTCTGGCGAGGGGTAATGGTCTCGGTCTACTAGAGTTGCATAATATAATCCTTTAGCCGACTTGCATCACTTCCAAACTTCACCAAAGAACGTAAGTACAAAAGAACAGATGGTAAGCCAAACGAAATATAACAGGAACCTATATACCGTTCGATAAACTTGAATCAGTAATCCTATTACATGTATTTCCCCTCAGTTGAGCACTGGTGACCTACAACATTACTTCCATTCTGCTCAAAATGGAATGGAATGGAATGGCATGCTAAATAGCTCCAATCTACAAAGGGAAGGGCAAGGGTCATGAGGGCGATCTTTAGCTGCATGCTTCAAGCCCCATTACACTCTTTTTTTGTTTTTTTTTTCTGGGTAACTTTACATGAGAGGCATGAGAAGAAGACAGCGATACAGAATAAAGCTGGAAAGACCAAAATCCCAGAGGCTGTGCAAGACTTACTCCATGGTTTACCACCAAATTTGCATACAAAAAGAGTTACAAAGAACAAAAAACAGATCCGGTCATCCGATGATAACATGCAAGCCTACTCATTTAGGAAATCTCTTGTGGTAAAGATCAGGATCGACATACTCCACAGTCACAATACGGTCATCAAAAAGTCGTCCATGCAGACAATGTGCAGCCATGCTAGAAGCTTCAATTCTTTTAAACTCCACTAGAACACAACCAGCCTCAAAACAATCAGAAACATTGGGCATCTCTTCCTTGTTTTCACCTTTCTCAAGAATGTCCGATCCCATTTTCCCACAGGAGTCTGGTTCTGAGGCACTCGATCTTCCAACATTGTCCAAAAATGATTTCTCCATGACACGCACTTCATTTTTCATCTCACAGGCCCCAACTGTAGCATCAGAAATGCTGTCATTGCTCATCAACTGGTTTGTCGAGGTGTTCAGGTTTCTAGTGCATTCTGTAGAACTGATATCCAGAATCTCCTGGCGGGCTGAGCCAGTATCAGTCCGATTGCCATCGTTAATAATTCGTTCATGACTCTCATCATTCAATATATCGCCGACAGGTTTGTAATGAGAATGGCCATCATGGAAATTGATGTTGCTAGTATCACCAGGTTCTTTTAAATTGCTAAAATGGATGTTTTCAGCAGAGATGGCATCACCATTAACAGTTTCATCAGCATTCACAGATTCTATGCAGCTTTTAGGGGGCTTTGACGTGATATTATTTGCTAACACTTTATCAGTGATACTCTCTCCACTTGCTTCTTCTGAATTGTCCTTGTAATCCATAGCAGAACCACTCCCATCCACTGCTGTAAATGCTGCACCAGTAGTATAATTATCAATGTGCTTGACAACATTGATGGCTTTGACAGTACCAAACCTGCAGTATTGGATGACACATAGAGGTGCATTTAGACACACATTACATTTAAAAGGCCGGCAAGGAGATTGGAAGCAAGTGCAGACTAGAATAATTCAGTTATGAACTTATATTATCATCAACCTGGCACACTCCAGTCTTATGTCTTCCAATATCTCTTCCAGTTCGGCTTCAGACAATGATAAGGGTCCTACTGGATCCAACTGTACATGAGATGCATTGGGAAATAAATTTTATTATGATACTGATTCCATAACAACTGACAAGAAAGAAAAGCAACAAAAGAATGCTTATTAACCATACCACATTTTTTAGCTTCAAAACTCCAGTGGGTTTCTTCAGAAGTGGCTTTGCATGCTCAGGGATCCCATAGAGTGGCAACTGATTAGCATTTCCCTAAAAAATAGCATAACAAGGTTAAGCATAGGACTACAACAGACTAAAATTAAGATGAGAAATAAGGAAATCAGAGATAACAACCAATGTTGGAGTATCTGGAGTAGCTTGTACCACAGTGAGCACTTGTCCTCCCAACTTCATACCATTAAGACCAGCACACGCTTTTTGAGTTACCAGATGATCAACATACTGAACAGTCCAGACCAGTTTTAGATTCTTGAATGAGAAGCAACAGACATATTTGGCTAAATTTAAAAGGACATAAATCACAGAAGGTCAAGGAATATAATGCAGCATGAGAAATAGATTTCATATAATATGGCAGGAGAATTTTCAATCACCCAGTGACAAAAAATGTATTTTTACAAGTTACCATAAAAAATATTCATGTCAAAAAGGATAAGATTAAAGATCCATAATTTCATCATCCAAACGCAACCAGCACTGTCAGAAGTTTTATAGAATTAAACACCCACACCAAAAACTTACTGCTTCTTTCTTTATTAAAACCAAACTAGTGGATTGAAATTTAGAATAATTATAAAAAAAAAGTAATTTTCTTATGATTCAGAAGAATTTGATCAATTAGGAAACTAATGAAAATAGGTGGTACCTCAAGAAAAGCACATTGTCCAACACCTTCCACATTATGCTCAAAGTGAAATGCCTTTAGAGATCCAAAGGCCTCAACAATCTCCATAAGCTGAAAGCAGTACAGGAACTTTAAGCACAAGAAAGATGGCGACAATAAAAAGTGACATTCGTCAATCATCTTACCATTTCAGCTGAGATAACCTTTGATATTCCACCAATAAAAATCTAAAAGAATTCGAGAAATCCGTTAGCATAAGAAAACATGCCTTCACAAACATAAAATTTGAAGAACCAAAAAAAAAAGGATATCCATAAATATTTTGTAACAAATGAAAGATAACAAGGTGAGCAGGAGGAGCAGATGCCATACAAATTGCAGGACACATGAAGATATACATAAAAGGCCCTTATCACATTGATACAGGAAGTATGTTCATATCCCAATTTATAATTGATCAAGTACAAAATTTTAGACATATTATTACAAAAAACCAAACTACACAATAAACCGGTATCGCATGCAGAAAAAAAAAAAGAAATAAAAAAGAACTACAAATCACAATGAAATCACTTCTGAAAGAAAAAGCCCGTTTGAGGTATAAATTTAAGACAGTAAGTCACACTATATAAGGATTCTAGCCCAAAAATATTCACAGCCTTAGGATTAAGGAGTCAAACATGTCATAGACAAACAGTTTAGGATTAAGTAACCAAACATGTCACAGAGCAAAAGTAACAAAAATGAATTACCATTCAAATGATGAGCAGATTATTCATGTTAAAGAGGAATCAAAATATAATTCAAATGATGAGCAGATTATTCATGTTAAAAAGGAATCAAAATATAAAGTCACTACATGCTTGACTAGAGCATCATGAACGAGGATGCAGAACAGACAAAGTTAAACAAAGTTATAACACTCTTCTTCCTTAAAATGCATACCTTATGGCTTGAGTCCTCGACATCGTCACTTATTGAAGTAGTTGCATCTACTGATTTGTCATCAACACCAGTCTGCACGAAAATAGCAACTGTCTGAAAACCTGCTACATAAATAGTAACCACAATGTACCTCAGAAACAGAATTTCAGACAAAAAACAACTGTTGCATGATAAACAACTTGGAGACTTCATATGCTAATCAAGCACAAAAGCCTTGATTGAGTTGCCCAAAGAAAAACTATGAAACAGTATTTACGAATACAGGGAACCTGTTGCACAGACTTCATATACGCAAATAAATCACTTGTACAATCAAACATCACAACAATTTCCAGTCCACATTTAAGAATCACAGACCTCTTACTTAAGAGCCAATACATAATCCGGAACAGGAAACCTTAACCTATTTGGGCTAGTGCCGAAAACAGAGGCAAAGTTAGACACAATGCTCAGGAAAGACACAAAACTCCAAATACTGATTGAACAATTACTTAATTCTAGAAACCATAATTCTAGAAACCTCCCGTAAAGTACCTGATAATATCAGACTATATCCCTTTTCAAAACTTAGACATACCTCCCCTTGGTACTGCAAAATGTTTACAATAATCATGACTTAATCAATCACCAATAATTATGCCTCTTTATATGAAATGAAGAAAAAACTACAAAGAAAAACTTAACAAAGAAATACTAAAACCGCAGTTTCCCTCCTTACCAACTCTTTCTTGCTTACCCTCTTGTTCATCATTTTTCTAAACAAATACCTTCCAGTTCCTCCCCTAAGCCATGAGCCCAATGGCCCTTTACCTCCTCCCTTCTCCTATTTTCTCTGCCTCTCAATTTCTGCAATAAATGCATAGTTCACCGGGACGATATATAACTCTTTTGGTAGATAAGGAAAAGGAGGAGGATGCCGGGTTTGACTGGAGTAGTTGATAATAAATTAATGGATTATATGCACAAAAAAGCTCCTTGTGGTTAAGCAAATGTACACTTTAGCTACCTATGGTTTGTAAACCTCACTTTAACCCCCTATGGTTTTAACTAAATTGAAAACGTTAATTTTCCAGTTAATTTTAACAGTCAAAGAGAATAGTCAAGCTATTTAAAATAATGATGTAATTATTAAACTGCTCTTTAGAATGATGTTAAAATGATATTGCAAACAAGAAATGGGGTCAAAGTGCAAATTACACTTTCTTCCATCTTATCCAGGAAGCTCCTTTTGCTTTCTAGCAGCTCTTTGCCTTTCTTCCTACCACTCTCCGCCCTTTGTCATCATCCTCTTCACCACTTCTCTTTTATCTTCTCCAAATCCTACCAGTTCCTCCACCGCCCCCCTAATCTCCTCCTCCTCCCTCTCGTCTCATCAGGTTCAAAGTGGTGGCCTAGACCAAGTGGTGGTGCGGACGGAAGGCGCTTAGATAGTGGCAATGGAGAAATCAGCGCTGAAAGAGGGAGACAAGGAAGAATGGGGTAATTCGGTTTTACTAGAGGTGGTTTCAATTGAAAACTTAATATTTTCTTTGTAGAGGATGAGCTGCAATTTTTCAATTGCTATTGTGGCTATCACACTAAGGCCAACTGTATGAGGGTACAGATGTAGAGTGAACCTTGGACAGCTATTATTCTCTGGTTTGATGTCCACGTTATTATTTCTGTTTTGTGGGCAATTTGTTGTCGATGTTAGATTGAAAGGAAAAGAAATTGTAGGAGTAATTTGGATTAGTTTATTATTCCAAAGCAAAAAGGAGAGACGATGTTGAAGAGGAGGTAGTGCCTAAGAAGGAAGCAGAGGACTAAGGCCTGATAAGAGGCCACGGTTTGGCTTTGGAGAGACATTTTTTTTTAAACAATTTGGTGTGTCTAAATAAACAAATGTCTAATTTAACCTTTACGAGTGTTTAATGTAACAGAAAACATAACAGTTCACTTTGGTTCAAACCATGGAGTGTTAAAATGTGGGTTTCCAAACCATAAGTCGTTAACTTGTATATTTGCTCAATCACAAGGGATTTTTTTGCATTTAACCCTAAATTAAGAGATTGGCCTTCAGTTGGATTTAAGGTAATTACGTTTTCAGCATATGGGCTTTACAACAAATTTTGAGGTTTTCCTTCGGATAGGATGGTATTGAAACTCAATTAGAATGCTATGCTAATTGTGAAGGCTTTGACAGAATACTACCAGTTCAGAAGCAAAGGGGTTGGGAATGGTGGTGGTGGAGGTTCTTGATAGGCTCTTTGGAGAGGCATAAGGGATGGTGGAAGTGCTAGACAGGCTTTTTTGGAGAAGAACAAGGGATGGTAGTGTAGAAGGTTCTTGGTTTTCTATAAGGCATGAGGAATAGCTAAGTGGTGGATGGTGGTGATTGGTCAAAGCAACCAATTTTTATTAACCATAAGGGTAGTTTTGTATAAACGTGTTATTCGTGGGCTGACATGACCATTTTGCTACCTAAACCAACTCAATAAGGGAGGTATGTGTAATTTTTGAAGGATGAAGCATATTGTCTGCAATTATCAGACAGCTCGGGGGGAATACCTGAAATTTTGCCTAAAAAATTTATAGACTGCTCAAGGAACTAAATTCATATAGCAGGAAGAGTGGATAATCTAACCTTATATACCATTACAATATAGTAATTAAGATGCCTTGTAAGGTATTTGCTTCACATCCCAAAACCGCCATCTATAATAATTTAGCTTCCCAGCTAAAGCAATAAAAAATGCAACAGTAAACACTAAAAACTGGCCAAAGAATGAAAAGCTTGTGCTTGGTTTAACAAAATAAACAGTCAAATCACACAACATTCTCCAAACAAGTAAAAACCAAAATCAACCAATAATTACTTATTCATCAAGAGACACAACATAATAAGATTCCCAACCATCTTTGAGTGTAATCAGTTCAAACAAGATGCCAAAAAGCTCTTTTTTTTCTTGGATGACAAGTACCACTTCTGCACACATCTACTTGAGTTTTTAAAGGGGCATCCACACAAAAATAAATAATACCAAATCATGAAATATTAAGAAAGTTACAGTTTTGCTTACCACTTTTTTCACATGAATAGAAATATTATACATTGAAAGTCCAATTAAAGACCACAAGCCCAACCCCCACTCGTAAGAATTTAAATATTTATTCTTCCAGCATTACATTCAAGCTGCTTTGAACATTTATCCCTTAAACCATGCAGCCATAGAGCAAGGGAATGTTTGAGCTCAAGAAATTCGAGGCATCTAGATACCAAGCAGCAATGATCATTAACAAATAGCAGGTCCACAATTAATAGAAAACTTAAAATAAATGAAGGCCATTTTTATTAGGAGTCTTATTAACATCTGAACCAATTAATTTCTTAATTCCAAAGAATGACCGAAAAATCTACCAACATGTTCTTATGGTTCCTCCAAGTAGGAGCTGTACTCCCCACCATTGAAACATGTGGTGCCAACTAGCTCCTCCTCTTTCTGCAACCCCTGCCCCCAACCAGAAAAATAGCAATAATGAAGCCAGAAACTAAAGATGCAGCAAAACTGAGCTTCTTGAAGGAATCCATAGAAGAAACTGTTTCTCTAACCTAATTTTGTTTGTAGCAGATACTAAATTTTGATGCAAATGACACGAACACTTACCCTCTCTCCTCCTCGGATCCTCCATCACGTTACATCTCCTAGTCTTAGTTCTACCAAAAAAAATGAACAACAGCCAGACAGCACTAGGAAAAAGTATGACAAACCAATCTTAGATATAAAATTCTCTATGTACAAAATTGAGGACTGATAAGGAAAATCAAAAATAATTCCCACTTACAAGCACTCAAATATTGCATTAGAAGGAAAATTTAGGAAGACCAAATCATACATCCAGACAAGAAAAAATACTGAAAAGACAGATTGAAGAAAAACCAAGAAGTCCACATCTTAATCAATACGCGATAAGGTGAAGCATATCATCAATCCCTACACGGATTTAGTTATATAACTGCCATAGAAAGAAGCAAGGCTCAAAAAGGGTAATTGAATGCCAATAGCATAAAGCTTAATGGATTCATTGTTCTTACAGTCACTTCAACAAAATCCTTGGGCCGTCTGATTTTAAGAACAGACCCAAAGAAGGATCTGCCATCAAAGAAAAGTGCAGCTGAAGCATCTTCTGGTGTCAAAAATTCAAGAAGAGCTTGACCCTTCTCCTTGTGTATCTGCAGTACAGATACAGCAGAGCAAGTTTAATCTGGTACATTAACATGCATGACAACCAAAAGATTTCTAGTTTAAGAAAAGTAGCTAAATGCCTACCATACAACTGATGCACGGAGAAGTTCCTTTAATATGGTTAACACCCGAAGACAGCAGGAAATCATTAATACATTCCACAACAGCTTTCTCAGAAGCTGTAGGCGGTAAATTCTCCACATAAAGCCTCCTCATTGGCCGTGTTGCTTGTGTTAACTGGATGGAGTCAATGGCATGTATCTGAGAAAATGAAGTATATTGAGAAATACCAACAGGCTTTATTGCAGCTGAAATAGTAGGAATCACGCTCAAAGGCTTGGGTCCATTCTCTGATGCAATTTGGCTTGAGAACTGCACATTAGAGGCAAGAGAACTGCTAGTGTCACTTTCCTTTCCTACAGGTTGATGGTCCCAGCCAGCAGTTTTGCGCTCTGGAGAGCGAGTAGTTGGGGAAGGAGTCTTTGCTGCAGCATCAGTTTTTCTCTTTCTTGGTGAATAGCCACCAAGCCCACTTGAAGATCCAGAATAGCGCCTGTGATTACTATTAGGACCATCAGTTGATACCCTCTTCCTCTCAGTATCGACATGTGATCTTTGAGATTTATCTTTATAAGAGTAGTCCTGGTCATCCACCAACTTCCACCTGTGGGCCGTTGGTGAAACTGAAGAAGACCTCCTACTTCTTTCTTGATCACGCTCTCTGCTCACAGACCTTTTCCTTTTGGGCCTCAAGTCTTCATAATAGCTTCTTGATGGCTCTTTTTCCTTCATTTTGGAAAATTCTGAATTCTTTGATTTACGCTTATCATGTTTTCTTGGAGCATCCTGGTCTCCAGTTCTCTCCTTGTCTTCATCTTGATGTTTCCTTCTGCTTTGCTTCTCTGGTATTACTCTACTTTCTTCGGCATATTTATCTCTCCCAGTCAAAGCTCTTGAATGTCTCTTCTGTGGTTCATTTTTATAATCATGCCTCGTTTGGTCAACATCTCTGCTCCTGCCGTAAACCTGTTTGTGGTCATTATCTATAGCTTTTCTGTGTTCCCTCTCTGTTACAGATAACCCAAAAACCTTTTCTCCAGACCTCTCCTTTCTGCTCAAATCCCTTGAATGTCTCTCACCAGATCCATTTTTAGAATCTTTATTAGAACGATCACTTCTCTTGCTATTGTAAGTATGTCTATCAGATTTGCCTCCACTGGCATCATTACAACCTAAAGTTGTTATTACTGAGCTCAATTTGGCGCCCCGCTCTCGGCTTTCTCCAGATCTGTCCTTTGTTGAATATGTATTATCTTCTTTTCTCCGAGCATGGATCCTCACAGAATCCTCTGAAATAGATATAAAACCACCATGAATAGAACAATGTTGTCCGTCTCCATCACTTTTTGGACCATCAGAAACATTCTCCATATTGTGTTTGCCATTACGTTCTCCAAGAGCAGATTGAATTCCCCCTGTTTTCTTGTTTTTCCTTCTAAGCATTATGTCTTCAAAGCTCAAAGGTCTCGTCCGAGCTGAAGTGCCCTCGTCGCAAGAAACCAGGGATAGCTCTTTATTATTTCGATGCTTCTCTTTATGGTGACTGGATCTGCTCATGCTTCCCACTATTACTTTTCAAACAAGAGAGTTCCAATCTTCCAGCATGCTGAAAGAACCTAAAGCAACAAACAGCTTCAAACACAATACCCATCGAAAACTTGACTACCTCAAAACCTAAAGAGATCAATATAAAACCTACCATAGATAAGTCAACTATCTAGAATTCCTCAAGAAAAGCACAAGTTCACTGTCTGGTACAAAGAAGTCACTACATATACCCATATAAGCACATGCATAAGGCCTTGTGTGATGGCAAACAAAGTCAAAAATCAAACTATTGCTCAACATCTAACGACTAAAGACCACATTATCTCATCAGCAAACAACAAGCAAAATCCAAGTGGGAAACCAAGACAATTTGCAGGCCAACTACTATTGTATGCAGATGTCATCTTCCCCATGTCAAAATGAAGCATAGGTTGGAATGTACATTGCAACTATAAGGACTCAAAATTTATGAAAGCTGCCCAAATGGCAGCACCTAAAACAGTTGAATTATCCATTACATGCATTTATCCATCAACAGAAATCCACAATCAACAAGAAATACACTAACAACCAAAGGTCAAAATTCTAAACAAAAGTAAAGCAAAAATACAACCACCCTCCCTGCTCTCGTCCTTACTATTAACCAATTAATTTTGATCCTTTATTTCGCCTTCAATTCTTTTCACAAGTACGACAAAACTCGATTAGAACATATCGATACAGCCACAGAAACACCTTTTCACCGCAGTCAATCCAATATAAAACATTTCCAATTACACCTCATACATTAATTGCAAAACAAGAATAAACAATGCAAAACACCAAATATTAATTCTTGTTTTCCTCATAAAAGTTAAAACTTTTCATCCCTAGTTAAATTCTAACTTCAAACCCACAAGAGTTTCCCAATTCATCAAGTGGGCCCACTAAATATCCCTCAAATCTTGCCCTCCAACCCCTACACTTCACTCCAAGACATGAACTGTAAATTTATCTATGCCAACCGAAAATCTTAATAAAGGTATACTTTTGCTTCCCTCTTTCCTTTTTTTTTTTTAATTTTAATTTTCCAAGAATTGCAATAGCAAGAAAAAGTTAGTAAATAAACTTCCAAATGTTTAAATTAAATGAATTAAAGAATAAAATCAATAAGCATTTGTAATCTGAATACTAAGCAACTAACCAGTGTGCATTTGCGAACAAGAACAATTAAAGGATATAATAAAGAGGGAAATCAACAAAACCTGCTGGAGGGAATTGCAGAGGACGGAGAACTCACCGGAGACACGCCGGAGAAGATGATAGAAAGAATTGATAAAATGAGACGACTGTAATGTTCGGGGCAGCGACAGTTTAATTGAGGGAGAACCGGTGGCATAAAACCTAGACGACAGCTGAAGATATTATAGCCTGTTAAATGACCTTTCTACCCTTATTATGATAGTTTTGCTTCAGGGGAAAGTTTTGAGATTCAATATATATTAAATTGATGAACATTTTTTTTTTTTAAAGATTAGATTGATGAACAGTTGTACTACTATAATATAAGATCTTATTCTTGAATTAAAATTGGCTTGCAAAAGGAAGTCGAGTGCAATTGTGGTAAAAAAAATGATGGTTTTATGATCCACATTGTTTGGATTGCTCTTTATTTCCCTAAATATATTTGCTTACATCATCATTACAATTTCCAATACACCTTTTTACATTTCCAATTACCTTTTCATCTTACATACATCACATCACAAAAAGTGTTACAGTAAAAATATCTCAAATAACTTACAATCCAAACAAACTGTTTATTATAGTTTTATACGTCATACATATCGTAATCTATTAACTCTAATATTGTGAGTTAATATGTATGATCTATCGTAAAGATCTTGTTCTTGAATTAAAATTGGCTCACAAAAGGAAGTCGAGTGCAATTATGGTAAGAAAAATGATGGTTTTACAATGTTGTTTATGGCATTTTTGTGCATTAATATATATGATTTATCGTAATCCATTAACTCTAATGTTGTGCTTTAATATGTATGATTTACCGTAGTCTATTAACTCTTATATTCAATGAGAATATAAAGCACAAAGTGATGAAACGATTGATTTCTCAAAATCTAAATCATGTGAAAACTTGGTATAAAGGTAATAAACGAATGTTGAACTATAAATACTTGCTAATTGACTTCACCTAATGACATGCAATGTAAGTGCTGATTCCATAAAAACTATTGGCTTTGTAGTATATAAACAAAAATATTTTGATCATTTTGAATAAAATCGAAAATGTGTTGAATAGTATCTAACTTTGTGTAGTGTTCAACAATTACGGTAACATTAGACATAAGATGAGCTTAACATGCGGACCTATAACATAATCATTGCGTTCTATTGCAAATTACAAAATAGATGGAGGACTAAAATGATAAATCTAATAAACTAAGACGTGCAGGACTTCCACCTGTGTCGCATTTCATTTGCTTTCAAGTGAATTTTTAACTCTGATGTATATTATTCTTAGTGTTCAGTGAAATTATGGTGACTAACGAATGCTTTTAATGGTGGACAATTTCATTCTTGTGCAGATCAAAGTGAAAGGTCTTGGCCACTGCAATTCAGAATCAGGTGGCATATATATCAGATGCTTTTTGTAATTTTGGAGTTGAAGTTCGGTTTCTGCTTTTTTGTAAATTTTAGAAGGTACGTAGATGTTCTAACATGGTGTAGTTGGCGTTTGGTCACTTCATTTCTGATTGGGATAAACAAGATCACCATGAAAAATTCTGGTGGACATGATCTGGTGGATGACCAACAAAAATTCTGAACATTGATAGCTCCTTCCATTTGTGTAACTTCACATAGCAGTCGAACTCTTTTGGTGTCCTGAAATTGACTTCATGTACAGATAGGTTCATGTTCCTGATTACATGTAGAAAGTCCTTTGCATTGAAGTTCTTCAGACCTATTATTAGTGCAAGATTCTCCAAGAATTTGCAGCTACGGAGGAGTTGGACGGGAAAGTGATGTAATGCATGGATGTGAGATAGGGCAAGAGACCTGAGTTCAACCAGAATTTCAATTCCAATAGGTAACTTTGTAACCATAGGTGAACAGGAGAGTTCTAAAATTTTTAGCCTATTGAGATCTTTTACCATTGGTGTTTCCGCTAAGTTCCAACGTCCACACAAAATCAGTGCATAGAGATTCTGCAATTTTGGAATCATAATTCAAGTCTAAATAATAGAAGTTTCTAAATTGTTATTTCGCAGTGTTTCAATCAAGTCAAATTTTTAGTAGTTTTGTTGGTGTCCAAGTATAGTAGTTTTATTATTTAGAAATTAGCATGTTATTATAAAATTTCTTGTTTGTTTGCAAGACTTGTTTGTCAAGTCATTAGTTTATAAATAAAGAGTCATGTTATTGTGGTTAGTTGAGAAGAGTAAAATTTGAGAGGTAATGATATATTATTGATATTTATTCCTCCTTCTTCCACACAATTTTTTATGTGTGTAATTATCTCCCATATACATTGGTTCTATGAAATTTAGCTCTTCTCCTATAGCTTTTTGTTAGAATATTTTTGGATTTTACATCTGATATCAAAGATCTTGATTCAAGAAATTGATCCTAGGGTATCTGAGAATATTGAAGAATTGACCCGACTACAAGGTTAGTTGTGGGTGTTTTGCATTATCAAACTTAAGAGCATATGAAAAAGTCAGTTGATCAAAACCACAAGGTTGTGTCATGGAGTATCTAGTTGGTGAGGATTGGATCATAGAATTGGTCTCAGAATTGTCAAATTGATTGGATTTATGAAGACAGAGATCGAAGAAGAATCCTAACTGTCTGTTAAATTGTGACGAAGTGAGTTGTTAATGAATAACATCAAATTGTGCAACGAAAACAACCTATCTAGGTGCACGGATTATTGTAATGAGAAAATTGTTTGATTTTTAGCAATGTCATGTCTCAAAAAAAATTTCACCCTTAATTCCAAACTCCTAATTAACATAGACTCTATATACGAAGTAACTTGCTAAATATTGTAATTTTGTACTGATCAATGGGGTAATATCTATTGAGAATACTATTACCAAATATCATAACTACAAAATGACAAAAATGATCATTAAATTATTTAATTCTTTATTTTTGGTCACTGCACTTTTTATTTAGCCAAAATAGTCATCCAATTATTTAAACATGCAATTTGGGACTGACAAGTATACATTTTCATTAGTTGAATGATGAAAAAAAGTAGATTTTTACTAGTTGAGTGACCCGAAATATACTTATTCATTAATTAAGTGACTATTTTATCTAAATAAAAAGTTTAACAACCAAAACATGAAATTTGAAATAGTTTGGTGACGTGCGTGTGCATAGTTGACAACAAATTTTTATTTAACCAAAATAGTCATCCAACTATCTATTCTTGCATGGTAATCTATACTCACTTCATTTCTTTTTATTTTTTTAATGTAGTCTTTTCAAGTTGCAGATTATGTTGTTTTTGTATCGTAATCCAATAAAGAAAACTAATTTAGTTGCTTCCGAAAAATAAAAAAAAGGGAAAAAAAAAACAACAACTCAACAGCAATAGCCTAAGTTTATAGGATTGATTGACCGATTAAAATAATAACACAATTACATATACTATATGCTTGATTAACCGACTAAAACAATGGCACTAAATACAAGTGTAATATACATGTCAATGGGTAGGGTTTGGATTGGATCACTTTGATCCAAATTTAGAACCATTAAATCTAATTAGATCCAGACTCATACCCTTATGGGTTTGAAAAAATAAGTCCAAATCCAGACTCTCTTGAATTTAGATATTCAATGGATATCCGTTGTATTTTAGTAAACACACTAAATAAAAATGTAATTAAAAATATATACATTTTAAAAAATATAAACACCATCCAGTTTTTATTTTCAAATAATAAATTTAATATTCAAGAAGTTGAATGCAATATTATGAACTAAAAAAATAACTACTATCGACTGCTTCTATTTATTTTTAAAACTTTAACTGTATCTACGTCAAATCTTTCATTTATTTGCCTTTACTTTTTCTCCTTTTTCTGAAAAAGTTTGTACTAATTACAATGACAATTAGAATTAGGATTAAAAACGAAAACAATCATGAAGTTTTACTGTATTCGATCCAATAACCATAGAATATTATAATATTTTATAAATTTACTAATATATATACATACACACACACATATAATTTAATTATATATACATGGGTCTGGGTAGGATCTAGTATATATTTGTATTTGAACATGGATAATAAAAAATTAGACCCTACTTAGACCCATAACTCTTTTATAAGGATGGCAATCGGATAAAAAACAGATTGGCGGATCAAATCAAGACCTGGGTATAATAAAAGACCCGTTGATTTGAACACGACCCGCCAACCCACAGTGAATCAACATATTTGACCTGAATACGAAATTTTCAAATTCAACTGATTCGATATGACCCGAAATATAATTTCAATTTACTAATCTACCGCTGTAATTTCTAATAGAACTAATTCCACACAAAACTAATTACATAATCAAATAATAAATACCCTAATAAAACAATCCCAAGTTAGATCTAGAGTAAATAAAGACACCATAAGAATAGAAAATAATGTAATATTTCATTTGTCCAAACATAACAACTCCAACTTCACACAAGCCAAACAAATTCAATTAGAACAATTAGACAAACGGCTACTAGCCAAATACAAGTTTAAAGTCAATACATTACAATGCACATGAAACAGATAAAAATACCTGTTTAGATAATTTTTTTATATTTATTAACTTATTTTTATTTACTCAACGGGTCAACCTGTTTCTGATCTGAATTTGACTTGTTTTTTTTTCAGGCTCATTAGGTTCAACCCGATTTTGACTCGAACTCAGAAAACCTAAACCCAAACCCATTAATTTCGTGTTAGATTTGTGTTCTATTTTCAAATCATGTAAAAAATTGTTACCCCTGCTCTTTTACAGAGTTTGGGTCTAAGTAGGGGAAAATGCCGGTTTTCATCCCCAAACTTTGGGGTAAGGACACATTTCGTCCCTCAACTTTTGGGCACGACACATTTGATGTTTGAATTAACAATTTTTGACTAATGTCATCCTCAAACGGCAATTTAGCCAATTTTTAACGGAACTGGTCATGTGAAAATCACATGACCGTTAAGTAAATTTAAATCACATTTTTAACAAAACCTGCCAGTTTCCTGCATGCAATCAGTCAACTTTTGGCAATTTTGACTAAGCATCCATCAATAAACACTTGCGTCCCGTACGTAAGGGGGGAAAAAAGCTAAAAATAAGGATAAAATGAAAAATAGGCATGAAAAGAAATAACCAGCATGAAAAATGAAAAGGGATAATTTCACAAACATCCCTTGAGATTTTTAATAGTTACAAAAAGCTCCCCTCAAAATTTAAAAATTACATATACTTTGCATACTTTTACTATTTATATAAGAGCAAATTATTTGAGTAGCCATTGAACTATTTGAATAGTAAAAATTTGGCCCTTCAATTATTCATAACATATTTTTACCCATTGAACTATTAAAAGTATAAACTTTGAATTATTCATAACATATTTTTACCCATTGAACTAGTATGTTTTGTATTTAACATAAATTAAATATGTGAAAGTTAAAAAAAAATAATAAATTGTCCATAACATACCAGCTCTTTATGGGAAACTGGCAGGTTTTGTAGTATGTTTTGTACCAGCTCTTTATGGGAAACATACCAATTCTTTATAGGAAAAATTGGTTAAATAGCGCCCAAAGGAAAACTAGTATGTTTTGTATTTAACATAAATTAAATATGTGAAAGTTAAAAAATAATAATAAATTGCCCATAACATACCAGTTCTTTATGAGAAACTAGTAGTTTTGTAGTATGTTTTGTACCAGCTCTTTATGGGAAACATACCAGCTCTTTATAGGAAAAATTGGTTAAATAGTGCCCAAAGGAAAACTAACATGTTTTGTATTTAACATAAATTAAATATGTGAAAGTTAAAAAAAAATAAATTGCCCATAACATACCAGCTCTTTATGGAAAACTGGCAAGTTTTGTAGTATGTTTTGCACCAACTCTTTATGGGAAATATACCAACTCTTTATAGGAAAAATTGGTTAAATAGCGTTTAAAGGAAAACTAGTATGTTTTGTATTTAACATAAATTAAATATGTGAAAGTTAAAAAAAATAATAAATTGCCCATAACATACTAGCTCTTTATGGGAAACTGGCAGGTTTTGTTAAAAATATGATTTAAGTAATGGTCATGTGATTTTCACGTGACCAGTTCCGTTAAAAATTGGCTAAATTGCCATTTGAGGATAACATTGGTAAAAAATTATTAATTCAGACATCAAATGTGTCGTACCCAAAAGTTGAGGGACGAAATGTGTCCTTGCCCCAAAGTTTGGGGATGAAAACCGGCATTTTCCCGTCTAAGTAGGGGTTATTAAGAATTTGAGAAATTAAATCCAAAGTACAGTGGATCTGGTAGGACCCAATCCATTAATATACCTAATGTATATTCCTCTGGGATGTTTAAAACAGAACTGGATTCGGATGCAAAAAGGTCGTCTTAATTTTTTTCCTCTAGTTTTCAAAGTCGTTTACAAAAAGCGCCTGCCTTCCAAATCCTGATCGACGTTGTCTACCAACATCCTCTCTTAAAAGTTTTTTTTTTTTTCAAGAATTAGTGGTTCGATAAAGTACCCTTTTGCGTTTCTCAATCCCAATTTTCCTCGGTTGTTTTAGCAATTTCTAATCTTGCTGAAACCAACAATGGAGAAGACGGCAAAGAAGGCACAGGCAGAAGGCAGCGAAGATGATGGCATATCAAAATTACCAGAAGATATTATGCAATACATACTTTCAAATTTCCTAACACCAAAAGAAGCAGCCCAAACAAGGCTATTGTCCAAGGCATGGCGGAGTGCGTGGCATACATCCCCAGTTGTGTGTTTTTGCGAACCAAACTTCGGTAAGAGCTCCAATCCTGAATTTTGCAGAGCCATGTTCTTGAATTTTGTGAATAAGGTCTTGCTGAATTATCGTGAGCATAACCATAGGATACAAACTTTCAAGCTTCAGATGATATTTAACACTGAGTCCGCTCAACTTGTTGATGAATGGATGAAGATTGCTCTAGAGAAAGGATTGAGAAAACTTGAGCTCAGAACTTATGAGAAGTCATATATTTTACCTAGTATAACCCTTGAATCTAGATCCCTTGAAGAATTGGTTCTATACAACTGCAAGTTTGAGCAGAAGCAAGTAATAAAACATATAATGTGTCAAAGTCTTAGAAGACTAGATCTTGAAAATGTGTTTTTAGTTGATGAAGTATTGGAGAATATCATCTTAAACTGTAGGTTGATTGAAAATTTGAAAATTCATCACTGTGACGGCTTGAGAAACATTACAGTAAAAGACCTCAAAAAACTCAAAGAATTTTCTGTTATCTATGATGGGGAACAGAATGTTCAAGTTTATTCACCAAATTTAGAATCCTTTACTTGTCAGAGAGGTTCATGGTATTGTCAGTCAATCCGAGGGAGGCTTAGGTTGTTCGCAGCTCAAAATTTGAAACTCCTAGTATTAAATGGTATTTGCATCACTGACGAGTTTTTCTTGGGCCTTGGAAACGTGTTTCCGCACATTGAAGAATTGAAAGTCAGCAATTCTGATGATACACATAGGATCAAGATATCTAGTCAGTCCCTCAGGAAGTTGGAGTTGATTCGTAACGAGAAATTAGAGGAGGTGCAAGTTGATGCTCCAAAGATTGTTCAGTTTGTATACATGGGCAGCAGCATTCCCCGTGTATCTATCACCAGTGCTCCCTTAAGTCATTTGGAATCAAGAATTGGAGTAAATTGCAACAACAACGTGAACAATTCCTGGTTCTTTAAACTAAAGGAGATGTTAACCAACTTGGGACAATCAAAAGTTTTTCTGGGGATATCTGTTCGTGCAGATGTAACAGTTAATCTTAATGAGATTAGAGATGGTCCAACCAATCCTACACCTGAAATTGAAGAATTATCTGTAGAAGTTGTTTCGTATTGTGCATCTAAACAGACTACTGCTGCAGCACTGCTAGATGCATGTTTTTGGAGCTTTCGTCCTAAAATCATACTCCAGGAGTGGTGTTTTCGTGGAACAATTTACTTCACACAGTTCCTCCTCGAGCTGTTGATGATTAGCAGAAATCAAGACCATCTGAATTTGTTGGAAACCACGTTTTGGCTGAAAAATCTAAAAGATGTCAAAGTTGTTGTGATGAAGAGGTCTGGGCTAAACGATGAGTGGCAGCCTGAGCTTTCAGACTGGAAGCCCCTACTTTATTCATGTGACGATGGTGGTTTCAACACAGCAGTTCATTTCAATTTAGAATGGTGGTGAAAATATATACAGTTTGGACTCGATTAGGATTCCGGGTTTTATGTGATTAGTAAGTTTAGATTACGTTTTTCACTCTAGCAATCTAGTCAGTCTATCAGGAAAATACAGTTGATTGATAACGAGAAATTAGAGGAATTGTCCAAATGTTATTGTGCTTGAATACACAGGCTCGAGCATCCCGCATGTAATTTTTACCCTTCTCTCAAGTCCTTGGGAATTTAGAATTGGTCTAAATTGTCATAATGCGATCGACAATCCATGGTTGTTTAAATTAAAGGAGATGTTAACAAGCTTGAGGAACTCAAAAATTTTTTCTGGGGATTACTTGTTGTGCATCTGCAAAAGTTGATCTCGATGAGATTAAAGATGGTCCAATGGATCCTAGACTTGAAATTGAAGAGTTATCTATAAAATTTTCTCAACGGCAAGGACGGAAGGTTTCTGCAGCTTTTCTAGATGGATGGATGCGGTGCTTTTGTCCTCAAATCATACAACAGGAGTGGTGTTTTCTTGGAACTATTCACTTCACACAGTTCCTCCTCGAGTTTCTGATGATCAGAAGAAATCAAGACCATCTGAATTTGCAGGAAACTAAAAAGCTTTGGCTGGAAGATGTCAAAGTTGCAATCTTGAAGAAGAGTATATTAGATGATGAGTGGCAGCCTGAACTTTTGGACTGGAAGACTTTGCTGCATTCCCACGACTCTGGTGATTTCCACACAGCAATTCGCTTTGATTTAGAATGGCGGTGAAAATCTTTGCAGTTGGAACTGGTGCTAATGCAATTCAGGGCTTACCTGATTAGGAGATGTAAACTAATATGTTATCCTTTAGCTATCTGCAGTGGGATGAACTTTTTCTTGGAACGAACATTTTCTATGGTATGATCTTTTTTGTTCAGCCTTTTCTGTCTAGATTCTAATTTCCTTAAAGGACATTGAAGATTTCAGGTTTCATGACAGTTATACTGATGGAATGCTGGGATTAGTCAGTCCCGTAAGCTTTACTAGATGGGAATTCATCTTTGGACAATGGTTATTGACCTTTTGCCTATCCCCTGTTTCCCCTGTTTCATCTTAGTCGTAATTGTTTTATTCTAACATGTTACCTAAATTGCATCTTAGACCATTTTCATTGATTCGCTAATGATTCTACTTTCCTAAAAGATGCAAATTTAATTGCTTGGAAAATTATTTGCTTACTCAAAAGAATTGTAAACATTAGAATAAAAATACCTTGTGGTGTTTCTTCTTTCCAATATCCATTCCTTAGCTGTAATTTTTTTTGGTTAGGAATTTTTTTTGAAAGTCTAATCTTAATCACACTTAGACAGGCAATGAATATATCAAAGCAAGCAACAAATATATGCATTAAACACCAGCAACCTTTTTGCATGTTTTTAGGAGCTGTGTACAAAACCATGGGAAAACTCTGGCCAGCTGAAGTTACGAAATTTTGCACTAACAATACCAAAAAAAAAAAAAAAAAGTGTCAGACATTGAGGTTGAACAGGTTGATTATTTCAGAGTGATACATAGATTATAGCTATTTAGAGAGTCAGAATTAACTAACAAAATTGATCTAGTATTCATAATTCTCGCTCATAAAACTTGCAATTGTAGTTTAACATTGACTTAAATACCGAAGCAAAAGACTTGCGAGAAAGACATTTTCAATCTTGTCCACTATTTGAATGTGCTTATAAATTAAGGATTTGGGGCAGGGACGGTCATCAGTATGACCGTCCCTGCACGGTTCATGGTCCAGATTGGACCTCAAAAAAATGTGCGGCTCAGATAACAAGTGGTAACTCGATTTCCGCGCCAAGTGTGGAGCCCACCACTATCTGTTGTGAAAATACAACCTGTGGAAAAAAAGTTACACGGTGAACAAAAGAAGTTACGCGCTGTTGATGAAGAGGAAATTTGTCAGGGACCTGCCCCGAGTCCATAAATTAACTTCCCAGCAATCAGACCTGAGTTCTGCATTGGGAACTCCACCAACTTTTGACTGTTTAATTATTGGGCAAAAGAAATATATTATCTCCATTTTGATGAACCAAGTTGTTACATTATCAGGGACATTGTCTACTAGCAAGCAAGATATATAATCTCATCCTCAAAAGTGTAGGCATTGCATCAAAAAGAACTTATGGGTATGACATGAACAGTAAGTTCATGCATATATTCAAAGGTAAATTACACTTTACCCCCCGTGGTTTAGTATTTTTGTACATAACCGCTCTATGATTTCAAAAACTATACTTAATCCTCTCATGATTTGAATTAAAGTGTCAAAGTAACGGAATTTGCAATCCATAGCAAAGTCACCTAAAATATAAAAAATATCCCTATATAAAGTTGAAAATGATTTATTAACCACAGGGGGGGTTATGTGTATGTTTTAAAAATTAAAAGGGAGTTATATGATAAAGTATTAAATCATAAGGAGATTATATGGTAAAACATAAAATCATACGGCGTCATGTATATTATATTTATATATTTTGATCATTTCAACCATTTTAATTTTTAAATAAGGGTAATTTTGATATTTTTAAAGATCCTGTTACGAATGGTCATTTCTGTCACTTTGCTACTTTAATCCAAATTATGAGGGGGTTATGTATAGTTTTTAAAATCATAGGGGGTTATGTAAAAACAAATTAAACCATAAGGGGGTAAAATGTAATTTACCCTATATTCAACTGACATGTATGTATATTCACGTCCGATCAACAAAGCACCATATTCACTAAGCAAAACTTCAGATGTTTTCTCATGTGCAATTTGAAGTTGTCCAACCACTTAAGAAAACATGACTAAAGCCCTGAAATGAGCAAATCTGAGAGTCGAAAAGACGAGCTTCAACAGCGGCAAACCATGCTCATCTGCATTGACCTTTTCAACACACTTGATTTTGTTGAACAGGTAAACGTATACTGGTGTACAAACGAAAGTAGCAAACTGGTGCTTGTCAAAGAAGTTACCAGGCAAGTTCGAAGAAAGTAGCTTCAATTCTTTAACTTTAGACAATAAACTAGTTACTCTGTTTCTTTTCAGTGGAACCAATCAACCAAACAATAACAATATATATTTTGGAGAGAAAAAAAAATGATTGCAACATCATCTTGCAATAAACTTTTGGCCCATTCCAACACCCCGTCGTCTGAGAAGCTTTCTTCTCAGTCCATCCATCCATCCATCCATGGCGGAAGGCAGCACAAGCGGATTATCAGAGCTCCCACAACACATTATCCATCACATCCTCTCTTACCTCTCAGCAGAAGAATCAACAAAAACGAGCTTAATATCGAAATCATGGTTAAGCGCGTGTCAAACCAGCCCAAAATTGGAATTCAATCCTCACGTCTACTTCTCCAGGAAACTCAATCCAGCTCGCTTCTGGGATTGGAGCAAAGAAAAGAGAAGGGAGAAATACGAGGAGTTCTTCCAACACGTGAAGAAAGCCCTGAAGCCGTATAGCAAACAGGGGTTACGCATAAACACGGTTAATTTCACGCTTGAAGCGACTCGCGATTCTCAGTGGAATCCACTCCTTGAGAAATGCACAAAAATAGCCGTGAAAAATGGGGTAAGGAATCTTGATTTTTTTATCCCGGAATGTGATTTGCCAGCAATTGTATTTAGAGCTAAATCACTTGTTGATTTAAGTGTTAGAGAGGGTAATATTAAGCGAATGTCAGTTGGGGAAATTATATGTCCTGGGCTTAGAAAACTGTGCCTTAAATGGGTGAGTTTGGACGTGGAGATGTTTAATAATATAATTGAAAGCTGCTCTTTTATTGAAGTATTGGAAGTTTGGTATATCCAGGTGTTTGATGATTTTAAGGTGACTAAGTTGAACAACCTTAAGGAACTTACAGTTCGGTTATTCGAAAATCAGTGGGTTAAAGTTGAAGCACCAAAGCTTGAGTTGCTAACTTGCACAGATGATGAGAATTGGTTTGAGGGTGAGGATGGGGATGAGGAAGACAGATTGACTTGTGGGATTAGATTCCCTGCCTCGCACTATCAGAATCTCAAGTCTTTACTGTTTAGTGGGATTGGGATAGATGACACTTTCTTTATAGATTTGGCGTGTAAGTTCCCCAACCTTGAAGATTTAATGGTCAGATATTGCCAAGAGCTAGAAAGTATCAAGATTTCGAGTCAGTCCCTGAAAAGAATAGAGTTGATGGACAATAAAAAATTGGTAGAAGCACAGTTTGAAGTTCCCAAGATTCTAGCCTTCGAATATTCTAATGTATGCGACATCATACCCCGATTTCTTTTTGCGACTGCCTCAAGTTGTTGGACTTCTTCCATTTGTTTATGGTGCAGGGAACATGTAGATGTTTCATGGTTTGTCAAATTGAAAGAATTATTAGCAAGTTTATTTCAGTCTGAAGTTTCACTTGACATTGACTTTATATGCAGCGTAGCCTTTGATCTGAATGAGATTAGGGATATTGTCAAAATTCGTGAACCTCAAGAGGTGCAGAAGTTGACTTTACATTTTGACTGGATGTTCTCTTTAGAGAAGGGATTTTCAGCTCTCGATGGTCTTTTCTGGGTTTGTCGCCCTAAATATGTAAACACAGAGTGGCATGATAGCTTAGAGAAGAATGACGCGGTGAAGTTTCTATACGACACACTGATGTTCAGAAGAACTCAGGATCAGTTTCAGTATTCGTTGCAAAGTAAGTTCTGGCAGCATGATTTGAAGGAAGTAAACATTGAGGTCCTTGATAGATCTATATGCATGATAGGGGATAGAGTCAACTTTACGACAAAGGGGAAAAATGAGCATCAGCAAGAAGATTTGGACTGGGAGAACATTCTGAATTTGTTAAGGAATGATGGAAGCTTTGGAACGATGGTCTACTTCAAGTTACAGTGGTAAGACATGATATGCCCTAGGTAGTTAAAAGATTGAATCTGTAGAAATCGAAGTTGGAATAATGGCAGAAAGTTATGTTATAGTAATATTCTGTTAGTATGGTAATTTACTTGGGGGGTATCAATTTTGAGTTGATCTGGTTATTTCATAGTGCAGCTCGACATGCTTCTTTTGATTCAGGTACTGAGTTTTTACTGGTTCAAAAGGATGGAGAAACTTATAACTAGTGCAATAAACCATTGTGGGTATAAAGTTTTCGCCTATTGCTACATTTATTTGGGAGAGACACCTTCTTTAGAATTTGTTTTACAAAGTGCATGTGCCTTTTGACATATCATGGTTGGTTCATTTAGTTTATCTTTGAATTCATTCCATTATTTTTTTTACATCACAGGTTGCGTGTCATGGAGAAGGATGGAAGAAATTTCGAGACTTGAAGCTGTTAAAAGAATTTGCAGTAAATCTGTTATTTATAATCATACTTATATTTGGATGTCTAGGAAGTTGAGCAAATGGTATCTAGTATTTGTCTCTTTAACTAGTCCTTGGTAACATTGGATTATAATGATCTGGAGCTTTTGATTCATTTTCAAGTCTGTTTAAGTAGCTGGATGTTTGAACCACAATATGCTTGCTTTGATCAATTACTAATGCTGAGATATGAGCTTGCTACCACCATTTTGCTCAAACTGAGACAGGAAATTGAAATTTGCTGGCAACTTCATTTGGAATACCCATTTCTTGATCTATTCTTGTAATCATTTTGACTAGTAATAGACTGCTTCAGATCTAACCAGGACATGAAGAAACTTCATCCAAGTCACTGCTTCAGATCTGACCAGGACATGAAGAAACTTCATCCAAGTCAGACGTTAACTATTGCAGACGACACATACATCATAGCTACTGTAGAGAGCCAAAATTGACTATATCATGGTGCCTTGGGAAGGTGTAAAAGGAGAGGGCTTGAGTGATGAAGATGCAGTGCATTCCAGGTGCAAATGCTTAGCTATATTCTTAGCTACAGCAAAATTTACTCGTCAGGCAGGCTTGCCTTTTTGGTTATAAACAATCGTTGAGAAATGTCCACATCTCTGTTGCAGTTTATCATTAAGAACTTTGTATTTTTATTGATAAGTAGCTCTTAGAAAAATCTTTGCATATTCTCTTTTGGTTAGTGAATCAGCAACTTTTTAAATTAGTCAACAAATAAGCAGTAAAATGTCTGCATCTAGGTTTTGATTTGGTTCAAAGTAATGAATTTTCAATAAAAAGAACTTTTACTGTTTCTATCACATAAGATGTTTGATTCGGTCCCACTCTTTAACAATCTACCTTTCTGTGCTTTAAATTTTCTAGAGCTTGTTTTTCTACGCATACCAAATAATCCAATTGGTGCATTGTTTGTAATCATTTGCCATGCTTCTTTGACTTATCAATGCAATGTCTTAATATTTGACGCGTCTTTAGATTATTGACCTGCTTCTTGAAGCCATGAAATGCTGGCTTAATTAAGTGACCGAGTCGAGTATAGGCTTCTTAAGAATTCCAACATAAAGGAGCAACTGATTGGTGTTATGATAAACAAATCTCTATCTCTTTTATCCCGCTTAATTCAGCCATTGACTGCAAACTTCAAATAGTGCCAAAGTCTTTATTCTGTAATTATTTTTTTTAACATTTTCTCTTCACAATTGAGTATTCCATACTCGTAACTAGTGGTTGCTTCTTAGTATTCCACAATTGTTCTTTTCTGGTGTAAATGACTTTTCCACGAAAAAAAAGGAGGAGAAAACACACAGACATATGCACCATAAGCACTTTGCACAAATTTGCTACTAAAATGATGTACAATTGCAGTCCATTTCACGATTAGAGCTTGCAAATCATGCTGCTTGGAACAAACACTCAGTGACAGTGTTAGGATCTTGGTCATTGAATTCGAAGCAGGAAGTAGCAAGGGTTTTTTAAATAGTTCACATTTTTAATTAGTCAAAAAAAAAATATTCGCTCAAATCACAAGATCTAAATTGATTTTAATATGTATGGGACTCGAAAAATAAATGTACTAAATATACACTGTATTCAAATTGATTTACATTCTGAATAAATGTATTTACAATTTATTGAAATGCATGAAATAGTTCCGAGCCAATTTCATGGGTAATGGGCATATTATACTCCTAAAATGAGGTCCATTTTATTTAAAATAAATTCAATTTAAGACTATGTATTTGTTCTAAATTTATCTTTCTGTTTTAAGCATTCTATTCTTATTCAAAAACTAAGTTATTTTCTTTTTTTGTTAGATTACTCTAACACAATAGTATCATTGGAAAGACGTACAGAAATTTCATCATTTAGGGGGCAATGTGAGAGCAAAATTAAATTATTTGTGTAGGCACGATACTTCTATAATAGTGAGTTGAGTTTGAACTCGATTTTTCTCTCTCTTGGGAGTCTCCTTTCTCTCTCTTGGGAGTTGTGCTTTCTTCTTCCTAGGTGTGGGAGTTTATGTCTGAAAGGGCCAACAGTTTCAAAAAGTTTTCAAAAGCTCACAAACCCGGGACATTGAATTCCCAAATGCTTTGCTATCAACAAAATCAGATTATGTAGGGACCGGCGACAAATCTGCACTTTTTGTCCGAAACCACTTAACTACCAACATCATTTATGGCTGACAAATGAAGAGCATACTAGTAATGAAAACAGAGCTCATACCTGCATAGGTGTAACAAAAAACAGAGTCTTTCCACTCAACTGTTCCATTAGCTCTGACAGGTAAAGGGTTAACATCTCCCTTCTGAACTTTGTCCGATCGTGTTTTTTGTCTCTTCCTCTTTTATTTCTTCTTCGTTTTTTATTTTCCTCTGGTGGCTATAGGTCTTATTTTCTGCTTGTGTAAGTCTTAGGAGTAATAGTCTTTTTTTGGTTAGTAAAGACTAGACTTTTCTCTTGCTTGGCGGTATCAGCTCTTGGTTGGCTTTGCTTTCAAAATCAAAAGTGGTGTTTGGTTTTTTCCTGGGAGGTAAAGTGTCGATGGCAGAGGAACTAGCTTCTATAATGTAGAGGTTCGCACTCTCTGAGCAAGAGTTGGGAGGTACAGCTCTGAACTGGGAGATGCTAACACGGGTATTCAGGAGTGCCAGCTGAGTCTGGTAGGAAGAGTGATAGGGGAGAAGTTGATTAATTTTGTGGGGGTGAAAAATTTTGTAAGCCTGGCTTGGGGCTATCCTCGTGGGTTGACTGTTATGGAGTTAGGACCTAACTTGTTTCAGTTTATCATTCTGAGTGCTACCGATAGAGAGAGGATTCTGAATGGAGGACCTTGGATAGTAGATAGCCAAATATTGATCCTCAGAAGGCGGTATAATGGGATAGAGGAGGACAATGGTGCTTTTAAGTTGACTCCTTTGTGGATACAGGTGTGGAATCTTCCTGTACATTGGATCTCGAAAGAGGTTGGGTGGAAAATTGGATCTATTTTTCCAGAAGTGAATCCCCAAACGGGAGGAAATGAAGGGAGACACTTGAAGATATTGGTGATCGTAGATATTTCCCGTCCACTGGTGAGAGGATCAGTAGTAAAGCTTAGTGGAGTAGGGAAATGGATTAGTTTCAAGTATGAATGGTGCCCGGACTTCCGTTATGGGTGTGGTATAGTTGGACACAGTGAGAGAAGTTGTAAAACTTCTTCTAGCATAGGGAGAGGACTATCAGATAACCAATACGGACCCTGGCTAAGAGGTAACTGGAATAAAGGAATTCCACAGGTTGAACAGACCATAAGTAGAGGAAGACAAGGTAAGGTGCTGTGGGGTTTTAAGGATGGGGAACTGGTGCGAAAAGGAGGAAGTGAGGACCCTCGGGGTTTGGAGGATAGCGCGAAGGGAGGATATGAACAAAGGGTTATGAGAAAAGAGGTGCCAACCAAGGTGATAGAAGGACAAGAAAGGGAGGCCCAAGCAATTCCAAGTATAATGAGCCAGGAAGATAGTTTAGAGGGGACAAGCAGAAATCTGAGAGTTTCAGCACCTATTGAGGTACAAGATATGGAGACAAATAGCATTACTGAAGGACAGGTTATGCGGTCAGGAGACCCATGTAGCATTGAGAGGGAGAGGAGAAGCGAGGCAATAAATGTTGCAACTGTGGATGATGGGGGATGTGGGGATGGAAGAAATGCTGCAGGAAGAAAATGAGATACAGGAAAGGAAACATGTGGCTATCTAGAAGATGAACACTAGGATTAGAAGACAACTTAAGCCTCCGAGCAGGAAGAGGACTCCTTTGGGTGAAACAGATGGAAATGTCAGGAAAATAGAGACTAGAGGAAAGAGAAAAACATATCAAGAGGATACTAAAATGAAAGAAGCTGAAGGTGAGTGCTTGAATTTAAAAAGGAATAAGAGGGATCAGTCCTTGAAAATACGGTTAGAGATTGCTGAAGGTGGGAGGGGGACCAGCCTAAATGGGTCCCCAAGTGGACAATGAGAGTACTGGTGTGGAATTGCCAAGGTGCAGGGAGCCCCTTGACAATTCCCCAACTGAGGGAGGCTTGCAACATCCTTTCCCCAAGTGTTGTTTTCTTGTGTGAAACTAAGAATGGGGACAAGTATATGGAGACTGTTAGGAAAAGACTGAATTTTGATCATAGTGCGATTGTAGAGTCTATGAATAGGTCTGGGGGATGGCCCTTTTTTGGAAACAGGAAGTGAAAATTACAGAAATACATAAGATAGCGTTCACCATTGAGGCTCATATATACATAAGATAGCGTTCACCATTGAGGCTCATATAGTGGACCACAATCAACATTCCGACTGGTGACTGATTGGTATATATGCAAGTTGTGATGTGGCAACTAGGAAGAATCAGTGGAAAGTGTCGAATGAAAGGAAAAGACAATGGGGACAAAGATGGATAGTTGCAGGAGATTTTAATGATATAGTGTCCAATGAAGAGAAATGGGGAGGAAGAAGCAGAGAGGAGTGGACCTTTAGAGATTTTAAGCAATTCATTGCGGATAATGAGCTGATCGATGTAGGTTTTGATGGAAATCCTCGGACTTGGTGCAATAACTGGGAAAACGAAGGAGAAATTAAACAAAGGTTGGATAGAATGCTTTGTACTCATACCTGGTTCCAGATGTTTGACAAAACAAGGTGCAAACATGTTGACAATTACAGCTCAGATCATAGTATGATTATGGTTGATACTAACCCTGAAAAGGACGAAAGAAGGAAAAAATTCATTTTTAACAAAAGATGGATACAACAAGAAGGGATTACACAGGTGATTGAGGAAGCTTCGAATTAGAAGTGGAAGGATAAAAAATGTACCAAGTCACTAGAAAGATTTCTAATTGTAGAGTGGCTCTTCTGAAGTGGAAAAATAGTTTTTAGCATAACTCTAGGAACAGAATCAAGGCAGACATGGAGAGGCTTAGAGAGTCTACTGAGTTTCACAAAGGAGCTATGGATGATCTTAAGACTCAACTTAAGAGAGCTTACTCTAATGAGGAAATGTACTGGTCTCAAAAATCTAGAGTTACTTGGTTGAAGGAGGGGGACAAAAATTCACAGTTTTTCCATGCTAGTGTCAAAGGTAGAATGAAAAGGAATAGGATGGTTAATGTACAAAGAGATGATGGATCATGGACTTCAAATGAGAAGGAACAAGGAGAGGAAGTGGCTAGCTATTACCAACAACTCTTTGATAGTCAAGGCACTGAAGGCGTTGAGGATATCCTGAGGGGAATACCAAACACAATTTCTGATCAAATGAATGCAAATCTGACTAGAACTGTCACTAAGACTGAGATTAAGTATGCACTTTTTTCTATGCATTCCAACAAAGCCCCTGGGCCTGATGGGATGACACCTCTATTTTTCCAAAAATTCTAGAGGGTTATCAGGTCTGATGTTGTTCCAGCTATCCAGAGTTTTTTTCACTCAGGTTTCATGCTAAAGTCTCGTAACCACACGGTTGTCTCTTTGATTCCCAAAGTTGAGATGCCAATCAATCTTAAACAGTACAGATCCATAAGTCTTTGCAATGTGTTGTATAAAATCATTTCCAAATTGCTTGCCAACAGACTTAAACATAATCTAGACTGTTGTATAAGCAAGAACCAGGCAGCTTTTTCCCCAGGGAGACAAATATTAGATAATGTCATTGTGTCCCATGAATATCTCCATTATCTGAAAAACAAAAGACAAGGTTCAGTAAGGTGTATGGCATTAAAACTTGACATGGCAAAAGCCTATGATAAGGTTGAGTGGAAATTCTTAGGTGCAATCATGCAGAAAATGGGATTCTCAGAGAGATGGATAAACTGGATATGGAAATGCTTGTCAACTGTCTCATTCTCGTTCAAGATTAATGGTGATCAGAAAGGCTATGTCACTCCCAAGAGAGGTATAAGACAAGGGGATCCTCTATCCCCCTATTTGTTCTTAATCTGTTCTGAGGGTTTATCAAACGTGCTGCGAAGAGCCGAGGCAAGCAAAACTGATGTCAGGTATTAGTATCAGTAGAAGAGGCCCATCAGTATCACATTTGTTCTGATGATACTTTAGTTTTTTGCAAAGCAAGCCCAGGTCAAGCTGAGGAACTCATGAACATTCTAGCCACATATGAAAGAGGCTCTGGTCAGATGGTAAACTATGACAAATCATCTGTGTTCTTCAGCAAGAATACACCGAAGGGGGAGAAAGTTGTTGTGTTCAGAAAGTTAGGAAATGTCCAAATGGTAAACCAAGGTAAATATCTTGGACTACCTATGGTCATTACAAGGACGAAGGAGTAGCTGTTTGGTTTATTAGAAATAATTGCCAACAAAGGATGGCAAGTTGGAAAAACAAAATGCTCAACAATGCAGGGAAGGAAGTGCTACTGAAAGCCATCACAATGGCCTTGCCTACGTACGCCATGTCCTGTTTCAAATTTCTAGGAAAACTCTGTAAAGATATTAGCGCTATAATGGCAAGGTACTGGTGGGGAGAAGACAAGGGAAAAAAGAAGATGCAATGGTGTTCCTGGTCAAAACTTACGAAGGACAAAGGCAGAGGGGAAATGGGATTCAGGGACCTGCAAAATTTTAGTAAAGCTCTCCTTGGCAAGCAACTCTAGAGACTGGTAACATGCCCAAATTTATTGCTAAGTAAAATTATGAAGGCGAAGTACTTTCCAGATAGATCATTATTCCAGTATAAGGTGAGCCCAACTGCTTCATGGGTTTGGAAGAGTATGGCCAGTGTTAGAGATGAAGTGGGGAAAGGAATTTGGCGGAAAATTGGGGATGGTAGCAGTACCAATATTTGGAAAGATCATTGGATCCCAAATAACAAAGGAGGGACACCTACTACTCCTAAACCCCAAAGCTGCTGCCTAAACAAAGTGAAAGAACTGATAACAAACTTCAGCTGGAATAGACTACTGATTTTCAGTACTTTCAATGGCAAAGATGCTGAAGAAATCCTCAAAATCCCAATAAGTGTGATAGGAAGGACAGATAGCAGTTACTCGATAGCAAGCACCAATGGAAACTACACTGTGAAGTCAGCCTACAAGATGTTGGCAGGGGAGGAGAAAACTACTAATATTGGAAAGGGAGTAGCTAGAAGGCAAGGGGAAACCAGCTTTAATGGACACAGAAGGAGAAAGATTGGAGCAAAATGAGGAAAATGGACATTAAAGGTAAACACAAGACCTTTCTTTGGAAATGTCTGAACAAAGCTCTACCAGTGAACGAGCTCATATACTACAGAACCAAAATGGGGGAACCAATTTGCCAAGTCTGTGGCGCAGGAGAGGAAACCATAGAACACTTGTTTTTCTTTTGCAATCCAGCAAAGGAAGTATGAAGGTTCGCACCAGTGCAGTGGGATGGCATTGCTGACAGTAGAGGCAATTTCAACAAATGGTGGAGTGGACTAATGAAGCAACAAGCAGAAATGAAGGTCACCAGCACCAAGCTCTTACTGTGAACATTCTCTGGCAACTGTGGAAAGCCAGAAATGAGAAGGTCTTTAACAACAAGTGCAGGACTCCTTTTGACATTGTACTGAAAGCTCATCTAGAATGGATAGAGTACACTGAAGTGAAAAGTAGAGAGAAGCGGGTGAGCAGCCAGGAAACATCAGCTAATGATGAAGAGGGACCGTGTGACATTAAACACAGCAACAAGATGACAATTGAAGTGGAGGTGAGCCAGCTGAAAGAAAGCAAAATTGTTAGCATTGGCATAGTGGCAATAAAAGACAACAATGTGCACGCTGCATGGGCCATGCAAGGCAGAAGTACAAGTGACATTTTACTGGATTATACTGCTGCGCTCAAATTATCATTGTGCAAAATCAGAGAAAAGCCTTGGCCAGATGTTAATCTGCTAGTTTCATCCGCTCAGTTGTTACGAATGCTGCGAACTCACAAGACACAAGACACAAGACATCAGACTTTTTGCTCAATTGGAAGACATTCACATGCTCAAAGCTTTATTTATGAACTGCTCATTCAGCTTGGTTGAAAACAAGTGTAATAGATGAGGGAGAAGAATTGCCACTGGCCATTTGGTCCAGTGGTCATCACCATATTTGGTGATGCTGGAGGTCAGGGGTTCAACCCCTGCCTCCCACAAATTTGCCACAATATATGACTGGTCTTAGTTGACCATCTTCCTTTATCCCTTCCCCTAGATTAGGCTAGATTAGGTTATAGGACATCTATCGTTGCAGGAAAAAAAAAAAAGATGAGGAAGAAGAATTAACAAGTATGCTACTACATTAGTGCAAGATGATGAATATCTAAGTCCTTTGTGTCAAACGACACAATTGTAAACCTCGTGATGGGCCTTTGCTCAAGTTTGTATAGCTTGTTTTTTAAATCAATAAATTTCCTATCGTTTCCGTAAAAAAGAAAAAGTTGAGTTTGAACTCAAAATACTACAAATATATTTTACATGGGCTGAGCTCGAACTCACTTGAGCCCGGCTCACATAACTCAATTAGTAGGCCTGGCCTTTTTCTTTTTCTTTTTTTTTCTAAAATTAAATACTATAAGCAGCCAATCTTCATCTATCGGTTATTCTATTAAAGGAGGGGAAATTTGTGATCCCTAGGGCTAGGGCGACTCACGTCTTGCCGTCATTGGAGCCCTTAGGGTTAGTTGCTTTTAGCAGATTTCCTCTAAGAAATCCATGGCCGAGACAGTAGTCAGGAGAAGCATGGCAGATTTGCCAGAACCCATCATACATCACATACTCTCTTTTCTCTCAGGTGATCAAGCAGCTCAAACAACTGTGTTGTGCAAGGCATGGTTGAATGCATGGCTCACTCGCCCCACTCTAGCATTTAGCAGTGCCTTCTTCTTCTCCAAGAAAAAGAAAAGGACAAAAGAATTTTGTTGGCATCCGCCGGATAGGGATGAGATCAGGGAATATAACAACTTCGCCAAATACGTGGAAAGGAGTTTCGATAGGTACCATAAACAGAAGACTGGTATAGACACGATTGAGCTGGAGATCGATAAAGGTGTGTTTGACTGGGAGCCGGTTATCAGGAGATGCATTCAAGTTGCTGCAGAAGACAGCGTGAAAAACCTCAAACTCTCACTCTGCAACAGTGAGTTACCTGAAATTCTTCTTTTTGAAGCTAAATCACTAGTAGATTTAACTCTTAGCCAGGTCAAGTTGGTTGAGCGATCAACTGAGAAAATTAAACCGTTTGATCGTCTCAAGAGGCTGTCTCTTAACTATGTAGAGTTCTATGATGTGCCGTTTGAGAGCATAATATCATGCTGCCAATCGGTTGAAATCTTGGAAATTAGTTACTGCAAAAATGGCAACGATTCTGATCAATATTTTAAGGTGGCCGGACAAAATGCTCTCAAGGAGTTGATTGCCGTGTTATCACATCCTCAAACACTAATCTTGTGTGAGGCACCAAGTCTTGAATCACTTACTTGTAAGTCTGACGGCAAGCATGGTCAGTATCCTTGCTTGCTTAATTTGCATTCATCTCAATATGAGAATCTCAAGAGTTTGTTGCTATCTGGTGTTGGCGTTGGTGACGTTTTTTTTGTCAACTTGGCACATTATTTTCCACACCTTGAAAGTTTGTCTGTCCAATATTGCCAAGATTTGAGGAACATCAAAATCTCGAGTCCCTCCCTAAAAAGAATACAGTTGGTGCGGAATTGGGGTTTGAGAAAGGCACAATTTGATGTTCCGAGTATCATAAAATTTGAGTATGATGACCGAAAATGCAGGATCATACCCGAGTTCTCTTTTGCAGCTGCTTCAAGTCGTTGGGTTTCTTGCTTTACTATATGCACGCAGGAAGATGCGGGCAATTCATGTTTCCTCCAATTGAAGAAACTGGTCACCAGTTTAGCTCAGTCTGCAGTTTCACTCAAACTTATGTTTAGATGGAATGAAGCATTCAATTTTGAGGAGGCTATGAAGGATGGAGGATTTGACGAACCTCAAGTGTTGCAGGAACTGTTTTCCAAGTCCATAGATTGGAACTTCCGTGTTTCATCTGCTTATTCAATGTTGGATGTTATTTTTTGGGTGTGTCGTCCAAAAGCCATAGTGGATTTTTGGATTAACAAGCCTAGGTACAATGAGAGGTTGCACTTTCTGTACACGAAGCTTATGTTCAGAAAAAATCATAAACAATTTCACAATTCTCAACAAATGAAGTTTTGGCAGAGCGATCTAAGGGAAGTAAAAGTAGAGATCTTTCATCGTTGCGTAATTCACTCGGAGCTCGGCTTGGACTTCATTTTAGTTGGAGAAGGAGAGCAGTTGGAGGAAACTCTAGATTGTAAGGATTTTCTGAGTTTTCTAAGAACTCGTGCACCCAGCTGGGGAATGATGATTAAATTCAAATTGGATTGGGAGACCAACTGACCAGCATCTGGGGTATCCGATGAAGCAAAATCATCAAAAAGTTCGTGTTTGAAGTTTGAAGAGTTGGCTTTTGATTTATAAGGTAGTAAATATTTCGTGTTTGTATTACTATCTCATCTCAATCAGTCAATACAATTATGCTGCAGATTGAGTCTGGTATATGAATTGATCATCCCAAATAATATATGTAAAATGAAGTGAACCTGTAAATGCAATATGGCATGAGGTAGTTAGTCCTGCTTGGTGAATTAGAAATCATACCCAAATAACAAGGAAGAAAAGAGATTACTAGGATCACAGAAGCTGCATGGAGGTATAAAACCATAGTGATCTAAGTGGTTTTGAACGTGATATGCATTCAATTATGTACAAAAAATTGATTGTTTGATTATACATCTCGGTGTGTTAGGTGTGTTTCGCGGTAATTGTAATTTTCCTTTCATGTGTATGAAGAATGTTAATCGTATTAGCGTTAATCAAGTAATTTATGTCAAATTATACATGCTTTATTACATTCCATCATATTGATCATTCTTGATTTCTCTTGTATTGTTAGAATTAGTTGCCAAATCTAATATATATTTTGAGCGTGTTGTTGTGTTTCTTTGTAGGATGAATTTTCATATGACGTCAAAGAGATGTATTCATGCAAGTTCCAGATTGTTGAAGGATATTGTCTCAGACTTGAATTTCCATTATTCCAAAATTCTTGATGATGGCTGCAAAACATAGTCTTCCCAGGTAGATTTTGTGCCAAGAGTTAGTTGATCCGTCACCTTCTTGCTCCTTAATTATCAAATTGAAAAGAAAATTTAGACTTTATGGCTTTAATTTGTACTATTCATCCAGAAACCTGAAAAATGATCGAGTAAGTATTAAAGTCTTTGTTATGCAATTTGGGTTTTTTTTCCCTTCTGTTAAAAAATTTAGTTTTTCTATGCTCGTAATTGGTGTATGCTTTTTCTGTGCCAATAACATAAATTAACTGCTTATAATATGGATGCATTATTCTTTTCCTCTGAAAAATGTGATCAAAATCATTTTTGAACCAAAAAAAGAACATAGAGACCATAAGCATTTACTATATTATTGGTACCTAAATATTGTACAATTGCCATATGCCAAGATAAATGTGTACACGTATGTGTGAACCTAAAAAATGTTACAATTATTGAGAAAAATAAAAGAAACAAACGACAAGAGTTTATTTCTTTGTAAAAAACTGTCTTGACTCATAACATGAAATTGTTTTATTTATAGAGTTCAAAACAACTCCACTAACTATCCCAATAACTCCACTAATTCCACTAACTCCATTAATTAGGTAAAACAAAATAAACAAATATGATTAATTAACAACAGTAAATATTTCTAACAAAAAAAAAATCGTGTATGTATGAAGATAAATACTGAACATTCACTCTATTTGTAAGACAAATTTTTCATGGTTACTGCTTCCAAATTGTGCAGCACTAAACCAGCATTGCCTACCACCAAAACAAAAAAACAAAAAGAAAAAGAAAAATCGCGTGCACACACACACACACACACGCATCATCGGAGAATTGAGAATCAATGCAAGAAAAGTTATTCAAATAAATTTGCTGAAATCTCTGCTTGAAGGGATGAAGGCATGGTATCTTGCTTTGTTTTAGTATCTTTCGCTGGCATTTAATTTGCTGCTTCTGAAGCAAAATAGTTATCGATTGTTTGATTTCTTTCTAGTTTCGCGAAATATAAAAATGAAAAGGATGCATCATGGAAGATTTCTTGCATCTCTTTGGTTTCTTCCTAAAGGACCCAAACATTCAATCCTTCAAGATTTCAGTTTCCAGCCCAGGTCTATAACATTGCAATCAACTAAAAAGTACCCTTTTCTAGCTATTTTCTCAGCAACAGCTCCATAATTTGACCACATAAAATTGTAGAAAAAAATTTTATACTTTAGATGGATATTCACATGCTGCTTTGGAATGAAATTTTGACTAAATTCTGCTTCGGACCAATTTTGTTGTATCCAAGCTTAGCAGTTTTTTTTTTTTGCCACAGTAATATTCTTTCTGAAAATTATTTCCCTTGTAATGCACTTCCATATTTTATTCCCATTATGAATTTTTCTTGACTTGTCATCTCTTATTTGCCAAGATGAAAAATGAAAATAAGAAAAGGTCACTTATAAATGGAGAAGTTGCCATTCATGATAAACTAAAACTTTGAAGGTTTTTTATTTCGAAGTGTATGCCATCCTATCTTACCTTGGTAGTTTACTTATCATTTAAAGTAATTATTTTCACAATATGAACCACGAAATGATCAATCCATGAGAATTGTCAAGATTAATTAAATTTTGCACTAGGTTTTGGCCAAAAGAAAATAAAATGAAATGGTTGTAATTGGAACAATAAAAATTCCAATGGAGCAAAAAGGAAACTAATCCTACTTGAATAGAGATTAAACACCTCATAAAAAAGGGAAGTAATTGGTTTCCATCAACCAAAAAAAGAAAAAAGAAAAAAGAAAAAAGAGTTAGTAGTATCACAGATACATACAGCTTGGAGGAATGAAACCACATTGGTGTGGTGGTGTGAAGTCTGAAGATTGATTCTTATTTACAAACTTCATATTGGCAATAATCGAGATACATTATGCAAGAGCAATCCTTTTGGTGTCGTTTTTTTTTTTATTTTTTTTAAAAAAACCTTATTCTTTTTGGGTGTTGCTTATTTTTGTCACTCTTTCAAATGCCAATGTTACAGTCATAACAAAGGACAAATTCCTACATATCTCTCACACGAAATATTAACTACAATAATCACCTCGTAATCTGAATAATAATCAAAGGGTAGCTTTAATTTTTAACTTTCTATTGCTTTTTTTTCCTTTTTAATTAAGTACATATATAATATTTACCAAAATCACCAATTCAAAATAGAGATCGCAAGCTTATTTCAATTGCCCGTAATCGAGTTAATTAATTACAAAGCATAATCTTAAACCCGTTCTGTAAGTAAAATCAAAGCATAATTTTAAGCCCGTTATGTAAATCAAACCAAATCTCTACATCTGCATAATATTGTGTTAAACAAAACAGTAATCTAAACTAAACTAAACAATGAACTAAAACATCAACAACCAAGTGTTTATGGTCACGTAGTCTTTCTCAATTATTCTTGGTGACTTCAATACATCTTTAATTTATATAGCACCAAAGTGATATTCTCAAAAACTTGAGGACCCAAACATCGAAAAATTTCCAACTTTGTGATGAATTTAAAAAAAATTCTACAAAAGGGGTGATTTTGGGATTAATTTCCGTCCGGGGGTCTTCGCATTTGTGAAATGCGAGCTCACTGAGCTCGCATTTCACAAATGTGAGCTTACAAGAGCTCGCATTCGCGGAATGCGAGCTCTGCTTATTGAGCTCGCATTCCGCATATAAGAGCTCTTGTCTATTTTTTTTTTCATTTTTTAAGAGCTAGGGAATTATTTCCAGAAAGCAAATGCGAGGTCTTATCTTTTTTATTTTGTATTTTTTGAGAGGTAGGGAATTATTCGCAGAAAGCTGCTAATTTTTGTTTTAAAAAATGTTGCAAATATTTAAAATTTTGCAAATAGCTCGCATTTGTTAAATTTGACCTGGAAAAATTGTGTTTAACTTTTTTGTTAGATTTCGCATTTATAAGTATGACTTTTACAAAATTAATTTAAAAAATGTTAGGAAAAAAATATGTAATGATATCTACGAGTTCCATAAAAAATATAAAAGTAAATGTAAATATTGTTTGTTTTGTAGAAGTTGCCTTTATTAAAATGGTGTCGGTAGTAAAATGTTATTTTAAAATCTGTACGAAAATCTTATTTTTCGGAGAAAGGTTAGAGAAATTTTGTTTAAAAATGTGTAATGTTTAGAGGAATAATAAATTTGGAATTTTAGAACTTGCACGTGGCTAAAGTCATCAAATATGAGCTAAAACAAAATCAGATTAACAATAATCTTTTTAATATAATTTACTATACATGCATAATTCTTTTATAATAACAAAAATTGGTAATTGTACGTTGAAAATACGTTATTTAATTATAATACATTTAAATGGTGGAAAAAGTACACATGATAGTTCTTTGTATGTCATAGATCAATGTTCTTTCTATTTTATAGATCAATGTAAAAATAGAATGAAATTGTTAACATGTAAGGTGTTAAGTATTTGTTGTGAATAAAATATTAAGTGTTTTTCCTTTTGTGTCAAATAAATGTTTTGACATCGATAAAAATTAGTTATAAGAATATAATAGTTAATAGTCATTAATATATGTTACAATGTCAACCGTAATTTTAGAAATTGTACAACGCAATGTTATTTTAAAAAATTATATAAGTTATTTTCATGAAGTGCATGTTATTTGTTTGTTAGTTGGAAAGGAAAAGGAAAAAAATGAAAGCAAAGAAAGGTTAAGGAAGACGGGCGTGACACTTGCTGTAGAGAGTCCACTGATCCGATCGTTGGATGGGAAGCTTGAATATAAATCCGAGGTCGGATCCAACGATCCGAGGGCGGATAGGTAGGATCCGAGAACTTCGCATGATGGATCCGAGGCCGGATCTTCTGACCTCGGATACACTCCTACAGAAGTACAGACGAGGGATCGGATCTGTCTTAGCTCTTATCGATCCGAGCTCGGATCTATTCCATTAAATTTCCTAATTTTTGTCTTCTTTCGTTTTTCGTTCATTTTTTCTCCTAATTTCTTGTGCACTTTATCGGCGGGACTATCTTCCCATTGATTTCAGCTCGTGCATGAACTTCGTATGGAATGTCCCCCACAATCTCAAGTATCCAATAATGCATCTATCCACCCATTTAATCAACTAAAAAAAATGGGCAAAATTGAACATTTTGGCCAGTAACTTGAAATTGTGGACAACATTGTTTACAAATTTTGAAAGAATTTCCCCAAACAAATTGACAAAACTCCCTGTCAACAACTTCAATTTCAAGAAAATTAACCTTATGACAATATTTCCAAAAACAAAACTAACATTTTCAAGCTATAGACAACTAAAATGTAAAACAGTTTCAAGCCATAGACAACACTTTGTAACCATTTTCAAGCATAATTTTTCTTATTTAACCAAATATACTTTGGAAAATGTAAAAATCCTAATAGCATAATAATTCATTCCAAGCCAAATAAGAATTAAACTTTTCTAAAATACACATAGCATTTTATCCAAAGGAAGAATTACACACTTAAAATTGGAACATTTTGGGCATTTAATTGGAAGATTTGGAATGAAATATTGGAAAACGTTTTCGAAAAATTTGGACAGAGTTTCCCCATAAAAATGGATGAAACTCCCTGCCAACATCCTCAAATTCAGAAAAATAACTCCTCTGTACAGTATCTCCAAATATAATTCCAACATTTTGAAGCCATAAACAACTAAAATCATGCATTTCAAGACACATTGTCGTCATTGTAGACGAAGGTAAAACAACCTAAACTTCCAATTAAAAAGATGGTGATGCAATTTGAAGCCCTTAATCATCACAATCATCCAATTTGTGTCCAAAATGAGACAACAAGGGTACCAAACATGCTTAAGTAGCACAAGATGATTCAACTAAAAGAAAAATAAAATGTACAAAGTTTGTCTTAACAAAAGAAAAGAAAAATAAAGAAATAAAAGATCCAATCCGCTAAAGAGCATCATGGCTGCTGGGAACGAGGGTCTACTCCCTCCTCGGCTCCATGAGGACCTTGTGAGGTACCAATATGGCCCTCCTCCTGATGAGTTGTAGGAGTAGGGGACCGGCGGATATGGAAATGATCCTCGATCGCACGAAGACGGCGATCGTGTCGGTCGAGCCGCTCGGTCATCATCCGCTCCGTTTGGTCAATGCGCTCGACAACTCGCGTCTCCATACAACAAATGGCATTTAGGAGCTCTTGCCACTTGGAGCGCGGTTGAGGAGGTGGTCGCGGAATCGGAGGAGGAAGAGTCTGTTGTGCCTCCGTCCCTTGAGTTTCCGCTTGTGGTTCAGTACGAGGCGGAGGCTGAGTGGAAGTCGATGCTTCTCCTGTGTCCCGGACCAAAGCAGCTCCAAAATTCGTAGAAATACCCAAGGATTTGAGTATCGTAGCATTCACCTCCTCGGCCGACCTAGTTACAACCGCTCTCTCGGTTCCAAGAGGAACCTTGAGCTTCTCAAAAACAAGTGATAGCAGTCGAGGAAATCCGAAACAAGTGTCGCCGGGCCTCATGCGAGCTGTGGTCCGCATATAACTGATGATAATGCTGGGTAGAGGAATTCCGGTCAATTGCATACCCACTCCATGTATCATCTTATCCAGAAAATAGAGATCGCTATTTCGGATCTCCCGTTTGCCACTCTTTTTCGGCACCACATTAAAGGCAAAAAGATAGAAGATCAGGTGGAACCGATGATCGAAGGAGTCGGCATATACCGTGAGTTTTTTCGAACTTCCTCGCTCACGGTACTGCCCCTTTAGACGTCCCACAACCTCTCCCACTTCCCAAGGATCTCTAGCTTTGAACTCCTTGGTCAATTTGACGTCGTCGCCTTCGTCTTTGAGTTCGACGAAGCGTCTCAGTGCATCTCGATTGAGAGCCACTCTCTTGCCTCTAACCCGTGACACAATGAGGTTGCCACTGTGGCTCTCCTTGTTTTCTACATTAGCATAGAACTCCCGGACTAGGTTAGGGTAGTAGTGCTTGGGCAACTGAAGGATCTTCTCCCATCCAAGTCTCTTGAATGTTGTAGAAATGTGATAGTGCGCGTCCACCTCCGGTGCCAAGTGTTTCTCAATGATGATCTCCTTGTCCAGTCCGGCTTCATACCACTCTTGGTTTTCGAGCGATGTGAATCGTGTGGTATCGTAGTCTGGCGGTGGCTCGTCACGGCTAGTAGATGCGGTCTTCCGGCGAGAACGAGGTGGCGACTCAGGTGAGGAAGATTCTTGCTCAGGTGACTCCTCGTGCATAGAGGGTGTGTGTTCCTCACTTGAGGAAGGAGTAGGAGTACGAATGCGAGCCCTCCTTGTGCGAGCCATAATACCTATACCAAAAAGCTTTGAACGTTCATTAGAAAACGGATAAACTTGCTCACACTTGTTATATAAGAATTTTACAAAATTTCTGCAGAGTTTCCCCTTGTAAAAGGGCTAAACTCCCTGCCAACATGTGCCAAAAAAACACAACCAAATATCGTACATAGACTACTGAAGCTCTTGGTTAACAGAATACATCAAGTAAAAACACAAACAAATTGAATTAGGGTTCTCATATAATAATACTATACCTCGCAGTTCTAAGTTACACCATATAATGGATGCATTTTTATATGCTGAGATAGTTTCATGTTCAACTTGATAAAATTTTGCAGGCAGAAATTTTTACCTGGTTTTTAAATGCGTAAATTGAGAGCAGAAAAATTCTCGAATGATAACACATTTCTAAAGGGATATATATTCAGAAACTGCATTTGGCATATATAACAATACCATTCTACCATTCTATGGTACTCCTATCTGAATAATGTCTGAATTGAATACAAAGAGTTAGGAGATCCTTGAACCGGTCAATAAACCAGGATTGCAACGAAATGAGTGTTTCCACTGCCCTTTCCCTCCCCACGTTTTACTTCTTCTGAAATCTTCAATATTTGGTACAAGAATCAATCTTTGTTACCAAGGTCAACTTCTGGACAAATGCTAGATAGACAACAAGCCGAATGGCCCAGAAAGGCATATGAGACTTAGAATCTGAAATCCTAATCCCAAAAGGCATGCGTGGAGTCTTTTGATCAAAATCATAACTGTACAGTTGAAGAGCAACTGCTCCAAGATTTTGCCATCAAAGCCAAGGCGACCAAACTGATAGCTAGAAAAGATGAAGTACCTATCTGAAATAAAATCTTAGCAAGCTCAATTGCATATTTTCAAGTAAAAGCGTCATCAAACAAATCAATCTTTTCAATCTTAACCATCATTTGCAGAATGCATATGCCAATATAATCATAATTCATTCATTCACAATTCATAATTGTTTCATAATATAATCATAATTCATTCATTCACAATTCCTACTTTGCACATAATATAATGTCGTGCTTCATTCATTCAGCATCAAATTCATTCATTCAATTAAAACCAACATTCACAAGTCTAAATAAATAAAATGCTCATGCCCAAAAATTTAGAAAAACTCTTAAAAATATCATCAAAACCATAGTTTTGAAAAAAATAAGCATGAAAATAGCTGTAACAATCTCTTTAAGCACAATGTGGCACAATTATATCAAGAAATCCCAGCAAACATGCATTTATCATAATATTCCCAAAAACTATAAAATTTGCAATGTAATAAATTATAAAATGTTGTTGGTAAGAGCAAATTGTTACCTCAAATGTGTAGATTGATAATGGAGGATGAAAATGGTGTAAAATTTGACAGACAAACAAGCCAAAATACCCCCCAATTTGAGGATATCAGCTGCGGCCCGAAATTAGGTTTTGAAGATGAAAACCCTTGTTTGATGTTGTTTGTTGGTAAAATAGATGGGGGTTACTGATCAGAAGAGGTTTTTGGAGGTTTTTATGATGGAAGATTGGATAATTGATGGTTAAAATGGAAGATTGGAAGAAAGGGGTAGGGTTTCGGTGAGAAGAGGGAACAATTTTTTAAAAAATAGCAGAAACGAAGCCTCGTTTCTGCTATATCCCTGAACCGATCCGCGCTCGGATCGGTTCAGTAAGGTCTCGGATCCTACAGGGCTCGGATCAGTTTCAACAGAAAGACAGACGAACCCTCGGATGTATTTCGCTTGAACTGGATCCGAGCTCGGATGGGGTAAAAGTGCAGAAACGAAGCCTCGTTTCTGCTATATCCGCGAACCGATCCGAGGACGGATGGGTTCATGAAGGCCTCGGATCCTAAAGGCCTCGGATCAGTCTCAACAGAAACACAGGCGAGGCCTCGGATGTATCTGGTTATCTATCGATCCGAGGTCGGATCCATAGATCCGCGGTCTGATCTTTCTGGGCTTCCTAGGATCCGAGCTCGGATCAGTGTTTCTCTGCAACAATTGCAGAAACTGCAATTTTCCAAACCTTTTTCCCCTTTTTCGGCCAATTCCAATTCACACATTTGACAAAGATTTTATCAATTCTAATCTCGTACGCACATGTAATTTACCATAACCACTATATCCGAGATCTCAAAACACAACAAACACATTTACATTATAATTCGAGGGGTGAGGTTCTTTGGTCTTTTTTGCACTTTTACACTAAAAGGGCATATTTTGGCCTTAAATACATATGAAATGACTAAACTTGAGCTTTTATAACCATGATATCACCAACACTCACTTGAAATGCACAATGCATGTATATGCATGAGAATTTCAAGCACTTAAAAGACAATTTAGGAAGAAAAACTCCCTTAAACCACGTGTTCTTCAATTGCACCTTCAAGATGGAAGTTCCGACATGTAACTAATTTACCGTGTATAAAATATAGGTGTACACTCGTATAATGCATAAGAATACTCATATAACCTACTTTTTTTGTACTCATATAAAGTGAGAACTAAGATACGCGCGATCGCAACATTCATACTCATATTATCCGTCATTTTAGAATATATACAAAATGTCACAAACAAAATTGTGTAATCCATAAGTTAGGTTAGTTATACAATAACAATACGAGTAATGGAATCAATGCTGCCCAAGTTTCCCATGAGTACCACATGTTGTTGGTTTGGGTATTCTTTGGTTTCGACGTGGCTGGTTTGGCACTACTGTATGGCCAAGAGTCCGTTGTGTCAACAGTGTATTATCTTGAATTTCAGTGCTTGTGCCTTCACCTCCTTCAAATTGCTCAGAAAAATCGCGATGTGAATCCCTATCGGGCGTAAACTCTGTGTAAGTCACAGGGGACCTGTGATAATGGCCAATCGATCCACCTCCGTCATGCATGACATCGGTCTGAGGTGTGACAAAAGCAGATGCGCCAGCTTGGTCTTCAGTTGCCATCGAACCTCCATGGAATGCAGTTTGCATGGTGGGCTCTGGTGATCGGAATCTACGACGTCGCCCACCGCCATGCTGACTTCCGTGGGTATTTCTAGGAGCTCGCTGAACACGACATGGATCAGGGTATAGTGGAATCTCATGTGGTACGTGTGGAGGACGAAATGCAAGTCGGCGGGACTCTCCTACATGATGCAAAGATGTGGATGCAAAGTCCCTCAACTCTTGAAAATATCCGCTGTGTTGTTCATCACTAACGCCAAGAGAGTCCTGTGCCATGAAATACATGCGAGACATGGCATCGCTCTGCAAAACCAATGGACCGAATTAGAAGGACATACAGAATCTCAAAATAGTTTAAAAGGTCTATAAAAGTATTTGTGCTTGTTAAAAAGTGGGTTGGAAATAAACTATACAAGATATTGTGCCCTAGCGCTATCACCCCGGAAGCCCTCAGGGAAAGCGGGAAATCGACTCGGGTTTGAAATATAAATCACCGTGCGCTCCCGATACCACTGAACATACTCATCCGATGGATATGTAGTATCTTCAATTACTGTGCCATCTTGTATATGCACACGTCGATCATTCCAAATATCAATATATTGTCTATGTGTGGTGCTCCAGTCTTGATTCGCCCTACCACGACGATCTAGACAATGTAGAGCTGCCTGATTATCCGTCAACCTCATATCAGGCAGGGACTGATGAAACCCAAACTGCCGCATAACTCGATGAGGGAGGTGCGGCTCAACTACATCCCAGCAAATAAGATACGTTTCGGACCTCCAAATGTCCTGACCTGCAGTACAATACGCAGGAAGAGAAGCGAGAACGTCCGCCGAATATGGCTGCCATACGAACTGGAAAAAAATATAACATGAAAAATCCAAATCTTTTTTTTGTATTAAGAACTAATAAAAGGAACCGAGCCGAGCACGGATCGAAACTGAATGAGTTCGGATCCGGCAGAGTTCGGATGAAAACCGATTTATGAATTCTTGGATGATCCCACGCACATGTAATATAGCAAAAGTACAATACCCACTCTAGCAAAACACATCAAACACATCATATGCTAGTCAATACCTCTTCAGGCCGCAGGCCTGCTAACTGATCTCGGAATGCGGGCACAACATGCCTAACAACTCTGTGTACGTCCAAATCATTGTTCCACCTAAAAAATTAAAAAGTACGGTACATGTTTAGAACAAATTATATGTTGGTGTCGATATCAAAGGTCACGAAAACCCCCGAAATAAGGGCGAAACGACGCACCTAGCTCCATATGGACCAGGGTAATGCTCCAACGGCGCGATTCGGTCCGGACGCATGGTTGGTATATGTTCCCAAATCCATAGCTGTTACAAAATTAGAATCAATGTTAAAAGTGCAAAATGGAAAAATGAAAAAGTCCGGTGATAAATGTCCCTATTGAGTGCAATGTACCTGTAGTAAAACTAATGGACCGGCAATAGCCGATTTGGCAGGATGCGTGGCATCACAAAGTGACCGATAGAGAGTCGCCAAACACGCACTACCCCAACTATATTGCCCAACAGTTTCCAAGTCCCGCAGTAATGGAAGATACAACAAAGGAACTTTGTTGCCGGACTTATCGGACAATAAGTGTCCACCTAATATCAGTAAGAGGTAAATGCGCGCACGCTGCCTACATTCCGCATCTGAAGCATCGGGTGGCAACTCTGTATCCAACACTCTTGCTAAACATCCCAACTTTAGCCTCTGTCCATCAAAGTATCCAACTGCTGGCGAAAATCCAAGGAGCTCCTCACAAATGGCTCCCCACTCCTGAATGCTGCGGTATGTGTCTACCCCTATAACCGGTGGACCATCGATGTTCAACCCCCACAACACCTCTACATCCTGTAATGTCACGGTAGCCTCTCCAACCGGTAAATGGAATGTATGCGTCTCGGGCCGCCATCTCTCGACTAAAGATGTGATCAAAGAATGATCAACCATCTGATATCCACTCTCAAGCACGCCCTCAAATCCAGCCAAGGCAATATAACGCAAAACCCGATCAGGAATAGGCGTATGCGACCAAAATCCTCTGTCACACCGTCTGACATCTAACTGATTGCCCTCAATATGTCCGTGGAAAATTGAATGCGCCCGGTGTGCAGTTCCCCCCGATATAATGTCGTGCACGTATGGTCCTGGATGTAGACCTGCAGGGATAGGAGTGTCGGCCATATTCCGGATGCAAATATCTACATCAATTAAAGACGGTGAGTCATGCATAAGTAAAACCCTAAAAGTGGGCAGTATCCAGTTTTGACATCGTAAATCGCGAACTGAATGTTTTATTTTGTAGCAAAATTTGACCAAAGAACTAAGATACATCGAGTGAGAACTTTGGGGCTGCAGGTGTAAACAGGAAATTCTATACTTATCAAAGCATTGAACTAGTAGCGCATTTGACAAATGATAAATTCAAGTCAGCAATGTAGTTATTTAGAATAAATCCAGCATCGAACACAAATGAACTAGACTATAAATCCCACGTTCAAAAAGTTGAACTAACATGAAACAAAAATATCTAGGGAGTCGATAAAATCAAGGCCTATAATTCGGACAATTTCTCCTATTGTGACCCGTCTGATGACAATTTCGACATCTTCTTGGTTCGTCTGGATCCCTTTCATCCATCTCATTCCGAATTCTGCTAGCTCGCACCCGCCCTGCCCGGCGTGTAATAAATTTGCTCTTGTCTGCCTGCAGGGCCCACCCAGGATAGAGCCAAGTATCTTGATGCGGCAATGGGTTAAACATGCCTGAATACTGGACCGCCCACCTTGTTTTAGTAAACTGCTGGTCCACAAGCAATCCCGGATTGTCACCTCTATTCCTGCACACCGCCAAAGCGTGTGAACAAGGAAGTCTGTATATCTGCCACTTTCCACAAGAGCATGTCTTATCAAAAAACCTGATGGTTTGCGTATTGCCTCCTTTACCATCGACGCGCCGCCCTGTGATAACCTTATATACGCCCGATGGGCCATCGAACTCAATGACTCTGTGGGTGCCTGCCTTCCGCTCAGCATATTTAAAACGCCGCCATATCCTTGGGGGAAAAGGATTGCGACAATGTGAAGCATCTTCCCTTCTCGTCTTGAATAACGCAACTGTCCGATGAAATGTCATGTCAATGCATGCACGAATTGGCAAATGCCGTGCCCCGCGCAAGACATTATTATAGCTTTCGGATATGTTGGTAGTTAGAATACCCCACCGACGGCCATCGTCGTGAGATAGACACCACTTTTCTGGACTAATGGCTGACAGATAATTCCAAGCATCTGGGAACATGCTCCGTAGTTCTCTTCTGAACATCCGCCACTTGCGCAATTGTCTTGCCCTTCCCATTGCCCAACACAACTTACGAAGGTGTAAACCTTTGAAGTGTGTCATCAAATTGCTCCTAACATGTCGCAGGCAAAATCTATGGTAGGCTAAAGGTTCCGCCCAATAGTCAAAGTGTGTCATAGTATAGATGATACCATTGTGGCGATCGGAAATGACACAGATAGGATGTCGATCAAGTGCCACATTATATCTTAATTGTTCCATAAACCACGACCAACTGGAAATCGTCTCCTCATCAACTATGGCATAAGCAAGTGGCAGAATGTGGTTGTTCGCATCTTGCGTGACTGCAACAAGGAGTTTGCCCTTGTATTCGCCACGCAAATGAGTGCCATCAACGCATATAACTGGCCTGCACATGTGGAATGCTTCAATAGCCGGTCCAAAAGCCCAGAATACATACTTAAAGGTCTTAACTCGATCCGAACTATCCGAATGATGCGACCACTCCACCACGGTGCCTGGATTGGATTGCACCAGTGCATCGAGATACTGTGGTAGTTCGGCAAAATTCGCTTCCCAAGATCCAAACACAAGCTCAATTGCTTTACGTCTCGCGTACCAGGCTTTTTTGTAAGACACATCAACCTTCAAGTTTTCTTTAACGGAACTTAGTATGTTCTTGACCTTTAATCCAGGGTCATCTTCAATGCTACGGAGGATGTACCTTGAAATAACGGAAGCAGTCAGGCTTGTATTGTTATTTCTAATCATGTCGCCCAAGCAGTTATGGTCATTCACCCACTTTGTAATTTGCCACATTCCATGAGTCTTTTTCTTTACGGCTCTAACACACCATTCGCATGGTGGATACGATGGCGCGGTTGAAGTGGAAGGATGTCGATCAATTGATGACTTGCACTTAGCAAACCACGTGTTACTCTTACTCTCAATAACTCTGAACTCCCTATTGTGATTGATGGACCACATCCTAACTGCTCGGCTGAGCTGCTGCTTACTCTCAAATCTCATATGAAGACGTATATTATTATTCTCCTCACTGAATGTTACAATACGCTCCAATCCATCCTCCTCTTCCATATCATCATGATCTATGTTCCCAAGATCGGAGAAAAATGTCATTCCTCTTGGCACATATGCAGAGCTGCCAGCTGTGCTATTGCGTCTGTCCAAGTGGTCCATATCGAGGTTTACTCTTAAACCCCCACCTTCATGCTCATCATCCGAATCACTACCAGACACATCTTGCGACTCCGACTCTTCAACCTCTTCCGCATCACTTCCGGGTCATCTTCCGGGTCATCTTCTTCCACATCATCTTCAAGAGAGCCAAGGAGCCCATCGTGTATACTAGCATATACATCATTTTCAGCTGAACTGCGACAACCTTGCCCAGGGTTAGACTCGATCCCAATTGGAGAAATATGGCATGATGGACCTGGATCTCCAAAACTTGGAATCGAATCCAGGCCATGAAAATATTCCTGGGCACCCATGGACCCTGATGTGAGCCTTGGTTCTAATGAATCCATAGATCGATCACCATGCATATAATGACATGCTGATGAAGTCTCTGGAACGACTACACTAGAACCGAAGTGCAACTTTGTTGGATCCATGAATGCATGAACCAGCGACATCATTGGACCAACAGTACCTATTGCTCCAGTGAATACGCTATTAACTACAGGCATTTGGACGATTTCTTCCTTCTCGATATAAATCTCCGCCATGTATGAAACTCTTTCGATCCAAAGATCGTACATTACATCAAGAGTTTCATCATCCACCACTGCGGAAACAGTATATTTGGAACTCTCCAACGGTTGACGAAGAAACAATTTCAGCTTGAACATCCCTTTATCGACCCCAATATAGTGGTAAATCCTGTCAACCAACTCCCCGTATCCAATTCTATGCCTCAAAGTTAATGTCCGGTTGGAAGTACGAGGCATATAACAAACAAAGTCACCTTCGTAATGTATTTGTCCTCCCCAGTATAGGTTTACCCGCAGAGGTCTTTCTACAGACATGTTTGTAAAATGAATCCCTATTTTGGGGACAATATATTAGAATTAGAAGTCCAAGCGTCCAAACAAATGAAAGAGAGGATGGACTATAGGTCGAAATTGGAACTATTATATAGACTAATTTCGATCCATATGTTTATGAAAAAATTAAAAACAGGTATGAAATATGCTATAAATAACGATAGCAATAGCCTAAAACCGAACGCAATCTTTAGAAAATTTGGACAGAGTCTCCCCTAAAATTACACTAAAACTCCCTGCCAACCAATCCGAAAAGGGAAGCCGATTAAGTAGTAATCACATTTGCCACACTACATATTGTCAAGAGACCCTATAATTTTCAAAGTACAGGCGTAAGAAATGTATTTAGAAGTTATATATATTTGGGCTCCACATTCACACCTCATAAAAAGATCCACATTCACAATGATGTGATATTCTAGCTATGAATCTTACAAAATTAATGTTATTTTTTCAAATAACCTAATAGTGAGTTACCCTCACAAAGAAAGATCTACAAAAATTTCGACATAATCTCCCCTATAAATAGCCTCAAACTCCCTGTCAAACAATCCAAATATCCATGAAATTCAAAAGCTCCAATCTATAAACTACATAATGTCAATAAAGTCCCAAAGCTCCAATTGCAAAACATACAATATCCAATGTACATAGTGTTTCGACCAAAAGTAATAGGGTCGATAAATAGATTTTAAAAAAAAATTCGGATGAATTTTAAAAGAATTCTACAAATGGGGCATTTTGAGCATGGGATTACGTCCAAAGGGTCTTCGCCTTCAGCAAATGCGAACTCACAGAGCTCGAATTTTCGCACGCTGAAATCCACAAAAAATTTTAACCAAAAAAATAAAACAATAGCTCGCATTTATTATTATGAAATGGACGGATCCGAGCTCGGATAATTTATTGAAGCCCTCGGATCCAACAGGGTTCGGATCCTTCTCAACGGATGATCAGACGAGACCTCGGATCTGAGTAAACAACTATAAATCCGACCACGGATCCTTATGATCCGAGGTCGGATCTTTCTGACTTTAGTCGTATCCGAGCTCGGATCTTGCTTTTTCTGCAATAATTGCAGAAATCTGCAAATAAACTGCAACTAATTGGAAATGGAAAAATTGCCAGTCATCGAAAAAGATAACGTATTTCCTCAAATCCACCACAAAAATTGCAAAAATAAGCACAACCCACATCACATTTACACCCAAATTGCACAACAAATCTGAACCTGCCCTTGGATGATAGTATTCAACTATTAATTAAACTTAAAAAGCTATACGTGAGGCATTGCAAGTGCAAAAGCCTAACCTTTATGCTGTTTGACAGTTGCAATGGGACGGCAATGCGGTCAAATTTTGGGAAGCGGCAAACGCGAAACCAGTCTTTCGATGCTCCGGTCTGCTCCGGTCTTTGGATGCTTCGATGTGCAGAAACCAGGTCTGTCTGTTTTCTTTGTTTTGCTAAGCAAAATTCGCTTCCTAATTCTTTGTTTTGCTGTTCCACAGCTATTCAACCAGCTATTCTTTGTTGGGTCTTTTTTTTTTTCGAAATGGGGTCTTGGCGGTTGTAGGGGAGCTTGTGAATGCGAGGTGAGCTCGCATTCTGAGAATGCGAGGTCATACAGCTCGCATTCTTAGAATGCGAGGTCACAGAGCTCGCATTCTCAGAATGCGAGCTCGAATCGACCTCGCATTCGCAAAATGCGAGCTCGGTGAGCTCGCATTCTGAGAATGCGAAGACCCCCTTTGTAGAAACAAATCCAAAAACCGCCCTCGTTGTAGAAATCTTTTTTTTTTTCATCACAAAATAAGAATTCACCCCCCAAACATCATCCACCTAGGGCAGCAAGCAGGGTGAATTTTAAGCCCATTATACTAATTTTATTCTGTAAAAGCCCATAATAAGTAAACATGCAAATATAAGAGTAGCCAGCCTCTTCTAAATCTATATTCCCCTAGGGCAGCTCTTTTCCTTGCAGATCAATTTAGCCTTTAAGCCAAAAATCAAGCTTGCCGATGGCATCAATGGTAGACTTGCCAGAAGACATTATAGGTCATATTATCTCTTTCCTCTCATACAAGCAAGCAGCCAAAACGAGCGTGCTGTCTAAATCATGGCTGAATGCATGGCGGGCACGTCCCACGACCGGCTTGACATTGGATTATAACAACTTCCGCAAGGAATTGAAAACAGAAGGTCAGGGGCGTTGGCATAAAAGAACGAAAGAGGAGGGAAAGAGAAAGTTCACTAAATACGTCAGAAGAACCCTGAAGAGCTGCACCAAAGAAAAGATAGGCATAAACGAGTTCAAGCTTATTGTAAGTGGAATTTTTTTTTTTTTATTGGAATTCTCTCGTTAAGAGATGCTTGCAGGTGGCTGTTAAAAGTGGTGTGAAGAAACTCTATCTTGATCTCTACGGATGTGCTTTGCCTGAAATCTTCTTCGAAGCTAAATCACTAGTAGATTTAGGCCTAAGGGGGGTCGCGTTGGTTGAACAGTCGATGGAGAAAATTAAAGGGTTTGATCATCTCAAGCGACTCTCTCTATGCATGGTTGACTTAGATAATGTCACGTTTGAGCGCATGATGTTAAGCTGCCAACAGATTGAAATCTTGAAAATTAGTTATTGTGATTTCGATGATGAATATGCTCAATACTTTGATGTGCCTGATTTAGCCAATCTTAGGAAGCTTACTGTGGAGCTGAACTATAATCAAAGTTTGATCTTGCATGAGGCTCCAAATCTTGAATCACTATTTTGTTCGAGTAATGAAGACTTCATGCGCGATATTGGTGATTGGGCGCCTTGTTGGCTTGATTTGCGTTCGTCTCAGTACAAAAATCTCAAGACTTTGGTTTTATATGCTGTTGGCCACTGTTACAAGGTTTTGATCCAAATGGAACATAAATTTCCATGCCTTGAAGATTTGACAATCCAATATTGCCAAGATTTGAAAAGAATCAAAATTAAGAGCGACTCCCTGAAAAAAAATACAGTTGGCAGATAATTGGGGATTGAACAAGGCACAATTTGACACCCCAAGCATTGTTCAATTGTATTCGCTGATAGCCAATGCGAGATCATTCCAATTTTGTCTTTTATAGCTGCATCAGGTCATTGGGCTTCTAATATAAGTATAACCTGGAATGAGAATCTGGACACTTCATGGCTCTTCAAATTCCAGAGATTGTTGGCAAGTCTAGTTCAATCTCAAATTTCAGTTAGCCTTGAGCTTTTGGGCAGTATTTCACTTGATTTCAATGAAATTGGAGATAATTTAACATCTCATGAACCTCAAGAGGTGCACGAATTGACTCTGGACATCCACAGGGAATCTTTATTATCATCTCCAGTCCTAGTGTTGGACGCCCTTTTTTGGGTTTGTCGTCCAAAAACTATAAGGCAACACTGGGGTTTTTCGGACGCCATGTTGGCATCATTTTTTGGGAGGAACATTGAGACTTTGAAGCTCCTTTATGACATGTTAATACTAAGAAATAATCAAGAACTAGTCCACAGTTTGCAACAATTGAAGTCCTGGGAGGCCAATTTGAAGGGACTGAAAGTTGGGATCTTTAAGAGCCGTCTAGATTGGGTGGCAAGCACAAGAAAATACCATGCAGGGGAACAAAGAGAGCAGCAATTGGAAGCTTTGGATTGGGAGAATTTTTTGAAGGTAGTAAATACTCATTCAGATGTGTTGATTCACTTCGGGTTGGACTGGAAAGCATCCGTCAAGCCCGAGGGGACAAAGAGGAAAGCAACTGACAAGCCTAAGGAAGAAAAATCATCAAAAAGGTCAAATTCAAAGGTGGTCTAATTTTTCACAATGTTCATGAGGTCTTATTGAAAGGTTGTGATTTATGATTTGGCATGTGGCACAATTTTTTCAGAATTTAATTGCAATGCTGTTTTACTTGGTAGTATTTACATTTTTCAAATTACGAGTACTAACTTGATCAAAATTTTGATCAATCATATTTGTAGTATGTGCTTTTGCTTCGATTTTCTTTGATGGAATTACTCATAATGACTAATGCAAGTTGTTCCTGGAGTGACTCTTTAACTTAGAAAGTAAAACCTGGTCCCTTAGTCAATATGGCAGCCTCAAGTAGTCTAACTTTTGGTAACTCTTTTGTTCTTGCAATCTGTCCTGTGCAAATTCTAAAGACTAATAGCAAACAACACAATCTGTGGTGGATTCGGGGGAAAGAAAAGATTCAGTAGATGCAGAATAATTCATTGTGACTCACAAGAATATTAATGTATACGCATACGAGACAAATGTAGACACTAAAACAACAAATTTAATTGCATGTAAACCATAATAACCTTTTAACACACATTGAATCATCTTTCACAATCAATCTCATCAGAGGACTTTCATGCAATCATTTTGTTAGTTTTATTTTTTCCTTTTTTTTTGTTACCATCACTCACAATTAATGTACCTCTTGCATCTAGATATTTTTCTAAATTAATTTCACTATTCCAAAAAAAATTAACTTAGCCTCAAAAAAAAAAAAAATCAACCTAGTCCCTCTTAAGGAGTGTCCTGAGACGCTTGATAGCTAAATCCATTTGAAACTTCAGGATCGAGCAAGAAAAATTTTCAAAAAGAAAAAGAAAAAAGTTAAATATACCAGTTGTCTTCTAAGAACCCAATTAGACTTAAGAACAGTGAGCAGAAAGCTTTTAAGACTGTAAAAATAAGTAAATGAATCGAAAGAGTACTTATCCTGTTAGAAATTCCAGTTACTTTAGTAAGACCGATCTCATATGCCCAAAAAAGCAATCCTTCTGATTCGTTAAACAATTAGAACTTTTGTGAGTTTGGGAGACTGGAAATCAATGGTGACATGGAAGTTGAGCTCTTATTAGAGTAGAATTCTAATCCTACATATAATCTCGAGCGAAGCACGACTACAATTACATTTCCCTGGTGCAGGTAGAGTTACAGTTGCTTGTTGCTATGGCGCAATCAGAAACAGTAGAAGATTGTTCAATCAATTTGCCAGTACATATAATACATCATATACTCTCATTCTTCTACTCTCCCAAGGAAGCAGCACAAAAAGTTTAGGGCAAATTATACTTTACCCCCTGTGATTTAGTATTTTTATACATAACCCCCATATAGTTTTAAAAGTTATACACAACCCCCTCATGATTTGGATTAAAGCGTCAAAGTGACGGAATTTGCAATCCGTGACGGAGTCATCTAAAATGTCAAAAATACCCCTATATAAAGTTGAAATTATTTATTAACCACAGGAGAGTTATGTGTATATTTTGAAGATCATAAGAGGATTGTATGATAAAATATTAAATCATAAGGAGATTATATGGTAAAACATAAAATCATACAGGGTTAGTGCTTCATGTATATTATGTTTATATATTTTGGTTACTTTATCCATTTTAATTTTTAAACAAAGGTAATTTTAATATTTTCATAGGTTCCGTTACGAATGATCATTTCCGTCACTTTGACACTTTAATATAAACCATGAGAGGGTTATATATAGTTTTTAAAATCATAGGGGGGTTATATATGAAAAATACTAAACCATAGGAGGGTAAAGTGTAATTTGTCCAAAAGTTTATTGTCCAAGGCATGGTTGAGAGCATGGCGCACCCGGCCCAATTTGAAGTTCAATGGTTGGGAATACTCTATATCCAAGAAGAATACTGACATCCAAGTTCTTGAAAAGCAATGCTGCGATTTCATAAATTGCATCAACTCCACCTTGAACAGGTACGATGAGCACAAGAATGGTATTGATATTTTGGAGCTTATTCGCCCTCCATCTGTATCGCCTGAGCATGTTAATAGATGGATCCAAATTGCTGAAGACAACAATTTCAAAAGGCTTGTGGTTGATATAACTACAGATTCTTTTATTTTGTGTTAACCTATTTCAATTTTGAACCACAGAATCTTTTATTTTGCCTCAGACTATGTTTTTAGCTGAATCACTTGTTGAACTGAGTCTCTGCGGCAACTTCCAGTTGAACCCGGAAGTAATTAAGAAAATAACTTGTCATAATCTCCAAAATCTTTGGCTCACAGGTGTTGATCTAGATGAAGAAATGTTTCAAACAACAGTTGTGAGCTGCCCGTTGATTGATTTGTTGAGAATTTCGAACTGTGCTGGCCTTGCCAACCTTAAGGTGACAAAGCTTCAGAAACATAAGGTATTTGAGGTTATCTTTAAGGGAGGTGGATGCGTTGCAGTCGAAGCACCAAGCCTTGAATTCTTTAATTATAGTAAAATATACTCCTTTGACAATGAAGAAAGAATGCCATCACAACATTGCAGTCTTCAGATGCATTCATCTAAAAATCTAAAGCATTTGCAATTTGAAAACATTGACATTACTGACGAGTTTTTCTTAGATATCAAAGAAATTCCCACATCTTGAAGACTTGAACATCCAAGGATGCAACCATTTGAGAAGAATCAAGATTTCCAGCCACCCCATTAAACGCATAAATTTGGAATCGAACTATAGACTCGAAGAGGCCCATATTGAGGTTCCGAGCATTAATCGATTTAAATTTAGAGGATGCTCCATTCCTTTGTTATCTTTTACAGCTCCCTCCGGTTCTTGTGTTTCTCTAATTGAATTTTATTGGTGGGACTGGCAGTTACCAGAGGCTTCTTGGTTCGCCAAATTGAAGGACTTGTTGACAAAACTAAGTCCATCTGAAATTTCGCTCCAACTGAAGTGTGGCAGTACTTTAGCAAGCACCATTGTGGATGAGATAAGAAACAGCGCTTTATATCCAATTCCTCAAGTTCAAACATTGTCGATACCCTTCGAGAAGGGAAAATTCTTTGATGCTGATCTGATTCTGGACGCAATCTTCTGTACCTGTCGTCCAAAAACCATAGCTCAAGATTGGAATCAGAACCTGGATTTGAACTCAAATGAACTTTCAAGCATTGAATAGTTTGGTCATCTTCCAACCATAATATGCCCTTTTTCGTTGAAGTTAAGAAAGTTAAGAACCACACTTGATTACTTTTTTTTTTTTTTTTTTTGTGAAACAGGGATAACAGTTGTTGTGGTTGGAACTTTATGGACCACTTTAGTACATACTTGGACTTCAGGGACAAAAGTTGCATTTTTTCACATAGTGCGTTAGCCGTTAAGAGACTATCTAACAATCATTGAGAGCTGTATAAAATTCGTATCAGAAAAAAGAAATATAAAGAAGGAAAATTTTAAGATGACAAAAAAAATACAGAAATTGCCAATTATTTTTGAGACGTATGTAATCGTGTTACTCAATTATAGATAGGGTGGAGTCTGTTGAGCCGCAAGGTTTGACCTTGTGTGGCAAAATTCTTCGTCCCACATCAGATGCTGCGTAAGGAAGTTTTCTTCCTTTCATCCCACATCGCAGCAGACAGCAGGAAGGCTTCATTGGAGAGCCTATAAATAGAAGGGATTTATGAAGGAATTAATTGCACCACTTAAGAGAGTTATATGGGCTATTAGCTTCTTGAGTCATTTAGCCCATTTAGTCAAATATTTTAGGCTCTCTTATTTTGAGTTTAGGAATATTTTCTAAACTCTTTTGTAAGTGCCTATTGGCCTAGGAACCACTTTCCTACGGTCTTTTGTATTTCTTCTTCATAGTAGAAATATTGCTCCTCCCTCGCCCGTGGACGTAGGTCAATTTGACCGAACCACGTAAATCTTTTGTGTCTTTTATTTGCTTTGTTATCCGTCTTTATATGGTCGGTTTTACCGCCTAATTATTATATGGCTGGTATCTACCGCCTATCTATTATATGGTCGGTTATACCGCCTACTTTGTGCTAACTTGAGTTTGTCTATTCCTGGCCCGGTCCTAACAAACTGGTATCAGAGCTGGTTATTATATTTTGCAAGACAGGTTCATCTGGTGGGGCCCGTTCATCTGGTGGGGTCCGTCCATCCTGTGGGGCCCACTCATCCTGTGGGGTCCGTTTATCCGTGGGGCCCGCTCACCTTGTGGGGTCCTTTCATCCCGTGGGGCCCGCCTATCTCGTGGGGTCCGCTTACCCTGTGGGGCCCGCTTACGAGACTTGCATATTTGTTTGGCCAGTTTTTTGAGACAAACTTCACGTTACAGATCTTGTGGCAACAATGACGATAACAAAGACGGTTGTCGAGAAATTCGACAGGAATGTCAACTTCGGAATGTGGCAGCTCAAGATGGAGGCCATTCTTGTTCAAGACGGAGTTGATCTAGCGATTCACGGAATCGAGAACAAACCAGAAGATGTAAAGGATGCGGATTTCGCAGATATGGATAAGAAGGCCAGATCCAGCATAATCTTAAATCTCTCCGATGAGGTATTGCGTGAGGTAGCAACGGAGACTTCGGCCAAGGCTATGTGGGATAAATTGAAAGCCTTGTATATGAAGAAGACAGTCGAGAATCGGCTATATTTGAAGCAGAGTTTGTACATGCTTCGGATGTCTGAAGGTACATCTATACTCTCCCATCTTGATAAATTTGATTCCATTATTATGGATTTGGGGAATATAAATTCGAAAATTGATGATGAAGATCAAGCCCTATTACTTTTGTGTTCCCTTCCCCAGTCTTTTAAGCATTTCCGCGATACTATGATTTATGGAAAGGAAACAATTTTGTATCGGGAAATTAAATCTGCATTAAAATCTAAAGAGCAGATAGATAGGGACATTACTGGGGAAACTAGTGGGAGTCAAGCCGATGGCTTGTTTGTTCGGGGTAGATCTGAAAAGAGAAACACAGAAAATAGAAGTAGATCCAAATCCAGACATAAAAATGTGGTGTGCAATTATTGTAAAAAGAAGGGCCATGTTATCTCTGATTGCTTTAAATTGAAAAATAAAGAAAAGCAAAAGGGAAAATTTGTTGAGAAAAATACTGAATCCGCTGAAGCTAGTATAGCAGCTGATGAGAATGATGGAACCATTTTCTGTGCAACGGAAAATAATTTTAGGTCTAACAATGAGTGGATTTTAGATTCGGGTTGTTCGTATCATATGTGTCCCAACAGGGACTGGTTTTCAACATATGAATCAGCTGAAGGTGGAGTTGTCTTAATGGGCAACAACGCTGTTTGTAAAGTTGTTGGCAAAGGCACAATTCGGATTAAAATGTACGATGGTATTGTGAGGACGCTCACAGATGTTAGACATGTTCCAGATTTGAAGAAAAATCTCATCTCTTTGGGCACTCTTGAGTCTATCGGGTGCAGGTATTCAGGTGGAGACGGAGTTCTCAAAATCACTCGAGGAGCTCTTGTTGTTATGAAGGCACACAGATCTGGTACTTTGTATATTTTGCAGGGATCTACTGTTACAGGTGCTGCTGCTGTTTCAACATCATCTTTGTCAGATACAGACATCACCAAATTATGGCATATGCGTTTGGGGCACATGAGCGAAAAAGGCTTAGGCATACTAAGCAAAAGGGGACTTCTTTGTGGTCAAAGTACCGGGCCATTGGAATTCTGTGAACATTGTATTTTTGGGAAGCAGAAAAGAGTCAGCTTCAGTTCACCAGCAATTCACAAGACAAAAGGTACTCTCGATTACATTCATTCAGATCTATGGGGTCCTTCTCGTGCTCCTTCTAAAGGTGGTGCCAGGTACATGTTGACTTTCATTGAAGATTATTCAAGGAAAGTTTGGGTATATTTTCTTAAGCATAAAAATGATGTTTTCCTAACTTTCAAGCAATGGAAAGTTTTGATTGAGAAGCAAACAGGAAAACACATTAAGCGGTTGAGAACAGATAATGGCATGGAATTTTGTGGAGGTGAATTTAATGAATTCTGCAAGAATGAAGGAATTGTTCGGCATCACACCGTCAGGATGACGCCTCAACAAAATGGTGTGGCCGAACGTATGAACAGAACTCTTTTGGAGAGAGCAAGATGTATGATCTCCAATGCAGGGTTGACAAACGACTTTTGGGCAGAGGCGATCAATATGGCCTGTTATATTGTCAACCGTTCTCCTTCTGCATCTCTTGATTTCAAAACTCCTGAGAAAGTTTGGTCAGGTACTCCTGCCGATTACTCCAATTTAAAAGTTTTTGGGTGTCCAGCATACATGCACGTGAATGATGGAAAATTGGAGCCTAGGGCTAAAAAGTGCATTTTTCTTGGGTATGCTTCTGGGGTGAAAGGATACAGATTATGGTGTCCTGATCCCAAATTCCCAAAATTTGTAATCAGTAGAGATGTTACTTTTGATGAATTGTCTATGTTATCTTCCAAGAAGGAGTCTTCTAGTCCTTGTACTACTGATAGTACACAGAAGCAGGTGGAGCTTGATATTGGCAGTTCTGGTCCTTCTCAGACCAAATCTTCTATTCAACAAATGCCAGTAGATGCACCTGAGTCTACTGTGGAAGATAGTTCAGAAGAAGAGGAATATTCCATAGCCAGAGATAGACAAAGGAGAGACATTCGACCACCACAAAGATATGCAAATTTAGTTGCATATGCTTTGTCTATTGCAGAAGAAACTGATGCAGTTGGTGAGCCTTCCACCTATTCAGAAGCAGTTTCTTGTGATGATTCTGCAAAGTGGTTGATTGCGATGAATGAAGAAATTGAATCTCTTCATCGTAATGAAACTTGGGTTCTTATAAAGCCGCCGTCAGCTAAGAAAATTGTTGGATGCAAATGGGTCTTCAAGAAGAAGGAAGGTATTCCAGGGGTTGAAGATGCAAGGTATAAAGCACGATTAGTTGCAAAGGGCTATAGTCAGGTACAAGGTGTTGATTTTAATGATATATTCTCACCTGTTGTTAAACATAGCTCTATTCGTGTTTTACTTGCTTTAGTAGCCATGTATAATTTGGAGTTAGAGCAGCTTGATGTTAAGACAGCTTTCTTACATGGCGAACTTGAAGAACAAATTTATATGAAGCAACCCCAGGGTTTTGAGATTGAAGGTAAGGAAGACCATGTTTGCTTATTGAAGAAATCCTTATATGGATTGAAGCAGTCTCCAAGACAATGGTATAAAAGGTTTGATTCCTTTATGTTGGGTCATGGTTATTTGAGGAGCATGTATGATAGTTGTGTTTACTTCCGGAAGTTAAATGATGGTTCTTTCATTTATTTGCTGCTTTATGTTGATGACATGCTCATTGCTGCCAAGAATTTGTCAGAAATTCACACTTTGAAACTGCAGTTAAATAGTGAATTTGAAATGAAAGATTTGGGAGCAGCTAAGAAAATTCTTGGCATGGATATCAAAAGAGATCGAGGAGTAGGGAAGTTGTTCTTGACCCAGAAAAATTATCTTGAGAAAGTTTTGGAGCGTTTTGGCATGAAAGATGCTAAACCAGTATCTACTCCTCTTGCTAGCCATTTTCGGCTATCTGCTGCTCAATCACCAAAATCAGATGAAGAGGAAGATTATATGGCACGAGTTCCTTATTCCAGTGCAGTCGGCAGTATTATGTATGCAATGGTTTGTACTCGTCCAGATATTGCACAAGCAGTCAGTGTTGTTAGCAGATATATGTCTTGCCCTGGTAAAGCACATTGGCAAGCTGTGAAGTGGATTCTCAGATACTTGCGAGGTACTTCAAATGCATGTTTGGAGTTTGGAAGAAATAATAACACTTTGGTTGGTTTTGTAGACTCAGACTACGCTGGGGATCTTGACAGGAGAAGATCACTTTCAGGCTATGTATTTTGCATTGGCGGTTGTGCTGTTAGTTGGAAAGCTACTCTACAACCTGTCGTAGCTTTGTCTACTACTGAAGCAGAATATATGGCTGTGACCGAGGCAATCAAAGAAGCCTTGTGGTTGAAGAGTTTATTTAGCGAGCTAAGTCTATATCAAGGTGTTACTGATATTCACTGTGATAGTCAAAGTGCCATACACTTGACTAAAGATCAGATGTATCATGAGAGGACGAAACACATTGATGTGAAGTATCACTTCATTCGGGATATCATTGCTGAGGGAAAAGTCCTTATTCAGAAAATCAATACTAAGGATAATCCAGCCGATATGTTTACGAAACCTCTTCCAGTCTACAAGTTCAAGCAGTGCTTGGATTTGGTTGGTGTTCGTTGTTTGTGATTTAAAGTCCATTGGGGCTTATGTGGAGAAGGTGGAGCAGTTTTTTGGTGGGACTCAAAATTATGCCAAGGTGGAGATTTGTTGAGCCGCAAGGTTTGACCTTGTGTGGCAAAATTCTTCGTCCCACATCAGATGCTGCGTAAGGAAGTTTTCTTCCTTTCATCCCACATCGCAGCAGACAGCAGGAAGGCTTCATTGGAGAGCCTATAAATAGAAGGGATTTATGAAGGAATTAATTGCACCACTTAAGAGAGTTATATGGGCTATTAGTTTCTTGAGTCATTTAGCCCATTTAGTCAAATATTTTAGGCTCTCTTATTTTGAGTTTAGGAATATTTTCTAAACTCTTTTGTAAGTGCCTATTGGCCTAGGAACCACTTTCCTACGGTCTTTTGTATTTCTTCTTCATAGTAGAAATATTGCTCCTCCCTCGCCCGTGGACGTAGGTCAATTTGACCGAACCACGTAAATCTTTTGTGTCTTTTATTTGCTTTGTTATCCGTCTTTATATGGTCGGTTTTACCGCCTAATTATTATATGGCTGGTATCTACCGCCTATCTATTATATGGTCGGTTATACCGCCTACTTTGTGCTAACTTGAGTTTGTCTATTCCTGGCCCGGTCCTAACAGAGTCTCCACCTAATTCCGCCCCTCTAAGGTGGTTTAATTTTGATTAAAAAAAAAAAGGAATTTCACATGACTCCTGCCAATAGGAATTTGTAGATTTGTCAATTACGCTTTCCTGTTTCGAATTGGAAACAATAGGAGAGTCCAATTTGAACTGTTTTGGGTTATGGAAACTGGGAACCAATGGCGGTGACAAATTACTCCATAGTGCATAAAAGGAGCAGTATCTTCAGATTTCCCTAGTGCAAATTGCTCTGCTTCATCAATTCACGCTGACAACAGTACTCTAGCGTATAACCTAAAAAGTTGTCTATTACCATGGTGGAGACAGAAGCTTTAGAAGATTGCACGGCGAAATTGCCTCAACATATTATGCATCACATACTCTCTTTTCTCCAAATCCCAGAACAGGCAGCACCAATGAGTTTGTTGTCGAAGGCATGGTTGCAGGCATGGCGCACGCGCCCCAATTTGGAGCTTTTGTACAATATATATTCAGAACCGACTGATAAAGGCATTCAAAAAAGGCGAAGTGATTTCGTAAATTGCATCAACACCACCTTGCAACGGTACCGTGAGCACAAGAATGGTATTGATCGTTTAAATCTTTGTAGCCCTCCATCTGTATCGCCTGAGGATTTCAATAGATGGATCCAAATTGCTGTGGAAAACGGAGTCAAAAGTCTTGATATTGTTGCCCCTACTGGTTCTGAATATTTTGTTTTGGCTCCAACTGTTTTTGAAGCTAAGTCGATTGCAGAATTGGATCTTTGCCATTTCCAGTTGAAGCCCCAAGTGATTAAGACGATAAGGTGTCACAATCTCCACAAACTTCGGCTTATGCATGTGAAATTAGACGAGGTATTGTTCCAAAGAATATTGTCCAGCTGCCCGTTGATTCATTTGTTGACAATTGTTAACTGTGCGGGTCTTGCCAACGTTAAGGTGACCAAGCTTCAGAAGCTTGAGCATCTTGATATTGTAGTAAAGGGAAGTTGTTCTGTTGAAGTCGAAGCACCAAGTCTTCTGTACTTTAAGTATGGCAAACTACTTTCCTTCGAGATAGAACGAACATCAAGACATCGCAAGCTTCGGATGCATGCCTGTCCAAATCTAAAGCATTTGCTGTTGGACGAAATTGGCATCACTGACGAGTTTTTCTTAGATTTCGCAGAAAAATTCCCACATCTCGAAGAGTTAGAAATCACAAGCTGGGGCGGCGATTTGGAAAGAATCAATATTTCCAGCCGCTCCATTAAGCACATAAGTTTGGAATTGCACTTGGAACCAGTAGAAGAGGTCCAAATTGATGTTCCAAGCCTTGATTGGTTTGAATTCACAGGAAGATCCATAAACCTGTTTTCTTTCACAGCTCCCTCTGGTCCTTGTGTTTCTAAAATTAAATTGGGGTGTAGGGCATGGCCCTTAGGCCCCTTACCAGTGGCTTCGTGGTTCTCCAAATTGAAGGACATGTTGACAAAGCTAAGTCAATCTAAAGTTTCACTCCATTTAGACATTGATCAACTTGTGTCCAGGTCCACTGTTTTTGAGGTAAGAAATAGATCCATTCTTCCACTGCCTCAAGTTCAAAAGTTGTCCTTATGTTTTCACAATAGATGTTTAGATACTGCAGACTCAATTTTAGATGCTATCTTCTGGACTTGTCGTCCTAAAACCATTGCTCAAAAGTGGAACAAGTGCCTGAAGCCAAACAAGATTCACCTCGCAAAGGTAATCTATGAGACGTTCCTTCTGGGAGGAGAAAATATTAAGCACACCAACGTGCAGAAAAGGAAGCTTTGGCAGAATGATCTGAGGGATGTAAAACTCGTGAGATTTAAAAAGGGCCAAAGAGTGCACTTGTCTAGTTCTCTGGACTGGGATACTTTTTTGGAAGTATTCCCGCGTAAAGGGGACTGTCGACGTTTTCGCTGTGAGCTAGAGTGGGAACCAATAGACGTGGATCGGAAGCAAAAAGTTTCAAACCCAAAAAGAAGGAAATTAGAGGAGAGCAGGAAATAGCAGAAAGCGGTATCAAGAAGCTGATGAATATGATGTTCAAGGGCTTTCCGAATGCATTTAATCGTCTTAGTGACAGGCTCAAATAGTTCCTGGGCAGGAGTTAAAGTATTTTGATCCTGATATTCCATGCCAAAATTGAAGATGAATACCTAGACATTATTTAGAGTTTAAATACCCTTTTACGATCATTATTCACCAAAATATTGACCCTTTTGTCAAAATTAAAAAATCTTGACATTTTTGTCGGCAATCCATAACTATATAAAGAAATTTATTTGTAGAAAATTGACGTCTTATATATATATGTCAAACTTTTCATGGGGTCGATCTTCCACTTAACGTCTGAACAAAACCAATTCAGAGTCCTACAATCCAGAACAGCCGTGGCTTTTCCTTTTGCTCCCTTGCCATGTTTTCAAATTCTTTAAGAATTTCTTCATGCAGCAGAAGGATGATTTATGATGTTCCTGCTTTCACATAAATTTAACAGTAAAGATACAAGATATGTTGTTCCTTCTCTTTGTATTTAACTCTCTTCTCTATGAACACACATGATCATGATACAGTTCTCGTTCCTACGTCCTTGCACATGTATCTTGTGCTTGTACATTGGAAATATCAAACAGTAGGAGGAGCCAAAAAAAGAGCAAGAGAGGGCTAAGAATTCCTTCGTGTGCTTCCCAGACATTTTGATACTATCCAACATTTTTGACAAAAAAAAAAAAAATCCATGAGGCCAAGTCCCTGTGCGATTGTTCGACAGTCAACATGTTTTATCTCTTGTTTACCAGTCCAAGGCTTGTTTCAGCGAGTAATTCTCTACTATCAATCTTGGAAGAACTCATGCTCAATAAAATCCTATGAAATTGGTCTAAAACTGGATAGGGGAATTCAATGCAAACTGATGCCACACACAGAATTTCAGCTTTACTGTAAGAAAACTTTGTGGTACACCAATTCAGTTCCAAGTGCAAGTACATTAGTAAGGACAAAGATGATACTTCAACCATTATTGTTTAAGGGCATGCCCCAAACACTGAGAACGGATTACTTGGCATAGTACATTTGTTCCACGACAAAATATATGAATAACTTCTGACTGGCACTGCAGCAATGATTTGCTTAATTTCCTTGTAATCTCAACCTTGACATCATGTGTTCAGATTTCTGCCCCGCAAAAGAAGTTAAACAACAGTTAGTAAGGTAACACAGATCAGTTGAACAGGATAGACTAGTAATAGTGCTAATCTCTCAACTTTTGGCTCATCAACAAGGACATGAAGGTATTCCAACCGGCCATTGCTTTCCTGGCTTTAATTGAATGGCAGCTACTCTTATGAATGATGTGAGTAGGTAGTTCGATGAGAACTATTTTATATTTTGTTTCACTCAAGAGAATTCTATACCTTGTATATAATTCTGGCCAAAGAAAGGGAGAGAAAGGAAGAGAGATCCTGCTTAATATATCATAAGCATATGAAATGTCTAAGAAAACAGCAAATTTGATCCGAAGATTGGGTCACCTTTTTCTGTACTATGGTTGCTTAAAGAAAGAATAAGAAGTAATTACATAAGATTGTATGATATACTAATTACACAATAACACAAGATGAACTAATTACATAAGATTGTATGATATACTTAGGAACGCTGAAGGTAAGGTATAAATCAGCATTTTATAGCCTGATATGTATATGAAAGCCAAAGTAATTCATTAGTGCTGTGAGCAGCCTAAATTTGCAGACAAGCAGAACCAGATAACCTTTGTGTCATCCCATTCCTCTCTCTCTCTCTCTCCCCCCTCCCCAATCTGCCCCACTACCTGCCCCACCCCCCGTGCGAACCCACAGAAAAAGACAAACAAAGACTAAGTTATTTCCTCCAAGTCATCAACTCAGTTACATTCAGCACATTCGTTAAAGATACAAATGAAGATGCAAGAACCGACCTGCTCAGAATGTGGCAAGTACTTCCCATCAAAAGTCACAACAACACGCTCTTTTCCATCCACACCTTTAATTTTGTCAACAGAACAATAGAAGTCTATAGCAGACATGCTGAAAATAAGAAAGACAAGAAGAGTAAACTGATTATATGACCAAAAAGTTCAGTTGAAATCTGTTCATAAAAAAGGAGATAGGTTATAAACCCTTAAATATGTATGAACCACCATGGCGCCCATTTCCTATCACGACATGCCATTAGAAGTACAGAAAGCGAGGAAGAGATATCTAGGTGGATGCATGTGCACAAATCGGAGAACAAACTATTAGAGGTATAATAAAAACTATTAACGCATGCTATAGAAACCAGCTAGTATTAGAAAAATGTTCTAAACCTAATCCACACAAGGCCATCAAAAGGGTTTGGTGCAACAGATGATGGACTTCTGCTCAAACATAGCTATCAAAAAAAAAAGTTTCAGAATTCTCCTGGGTACTTAGAAGAACCACCAGTAGAGAATTTAGATATTCAGGAGTCAACATAGCAACTTACATGCCATCACCAAATTCCTCATTGATAATTTCTTTAATGCTCTCACCAAAATGCATAACAGCTTCATTGAGCCTGCAAAAACATGAAGGGAGACAAGATCAGCCTAAACGAAAGTCATTGATTCGTATACAAGTGAGAGTGAGAGACAAGATCAGCCTATGAGAAAGTCATTGATTCCTAACTAATAGCTCTCCGTAGATACTTCTGCAAGCATTTGGATTCAACTTTCATCTTTCTTTAGATACAATATCATAACAAGATAAACTTGAAGAAGGGAACATAATCACAAAAGGACTTCAGTCTCAACTCACTTGGGATTGAAATGACAATATTACAAACTTCAGATAATCTTTCCTAATTAGATAGGAAATGCAACAAGCAATTGCACAAGCTTGAAATTGCTGTAACCTTTACAATAATGCAGCCAAGATTGCTTTTTTTCTCTCACACTTGCATCTTGATTCTTGCAATTCAACAAATGAAATGACTTTCCTACCATGCACTTTCCTTGAACATCCAAAGATAGGGAGTTTACCAATGCAAATATACTACAATAGTTCATGGACAAAAATTGGAGCGTGTCAAATAGTACACTGAATTTACTACAAATTCTTGTCAATTTCTCTCTTCAAATACCATTTCTTTTCAACAAGCCGATTCGATGCGGATCATCGAAGAGCTACTATGTAATCAACTAAAGCAAAAGAAGGCTAACTAGTCACTTTCTTAACAACTTTGTCATTTTCCGAAAATTGCTACTAATACAGATTGACTATAGAGGACAAATAGAACACAAGAAACAATCCAACAATATCCAAAAACTCAAGGTACATACCAGAAAAAGGACCCATAAAATACAATAAAATAAAATAAAAACACAGAAAACAGGAATTTCAACCAGCCCACATAAAAATGTTCCACAAAACAGCAAGAAATTAAAACACGGGCTAAAACGGTTTACCTATAAACAGTTGGGTCTTGAATTAAATTAGGATCATATGACCTGAGAGGTGGCCGCATCATTTCTTGAATTAACTCCTCAGGCAGCTCAGGCAAGGATGCTCGTAATTTAGGGACAGTATCAGGCTTCAACTGGGCTTGCTCTTGAATAGCTGAGCAACATAAACATTCGTCAATCCAGTTTCTTCAGCAATCTGACCATAAGTCTTGCCTGACTTGTGCTTCACTGCTTGAAGTTCAGCTGCTATGCTTATTTTCTTGCTCTGTTCTGCCATTTTTGACTTGACAAGAAAATCGTGAATCAGCAGCGTTATAACCACAAGAAAGGCTGGCGGCTACCACTGAATCATTTAAGGCGTGGTGGGCAAATTTACCTCCCATCAATTATCATATTAAGTGATTTCTTAAAAATATAGATGAATACATAATATATTTATCTGATGCATTTATTTGATTCGATAGTAATTCGATTTCCATCACACTTCTAGATGCAGATAAAATTAACGATTGATAAAAATAATAAAAAAAAAAAGAAAATTAAGCAGGCCATCAGTTTTCTATCCAAAGTTGTTCAAATGGGGCTTGGGGCTACGATGGGTCGAATCCAAGAGGAGGACAAGAGTCTAATGTTGGATGGTCCTTTACTTTTAAGATCTTCACATTTGGGCAGTCCAATTTCATTTGCTTTATGGACTTTTGGGCAGTCCAACTGCTTGGGGCGGTTACATTGAAAAAAATATGTTTAAATAGTAATTAAAGAAATGCTTATAGGTAATTATTTTGACAAGACATGTTTAGGTAATTAAAGTAAAGTTAGTTTTTTACAAGGACAAAAATGAAAGTACATAGAGTGCCAATAAAATGTTTACGCCAAACCCCTTCCTCTCTCTTTATATATAGTATAGATATCATGGGAATTTTGGTTAGACATTCAGTTCATTTTTTCCTCTACCATTATAAGAGTTAGAAAATCCGTTTAAAGTGAAAAGAGGAGAAAAGAAAAAAAAAAAAGGAAAGAAAGAACAAAAGACCTTCGAAACCTAATACCTTGTTTTTGGTTTGTCTGTACTAGGTTATTGTAATCTTTCCCAAGCAACTTAATTAATTGGTTGTTTCCTTAGCAACTTGGTTGCTTTGCTTGTAAGAGGTTACTACAATCGTCAAGAGTTGCTTTGTGAAGTATTTTTACTGCATGAAATTGGAATTGGTCTACAAGAAACTGAATTCCAGAGTCCCATATTTAAGGGAATCTTGAACTCATTCTTTTGTTATTGGAGGATTCCTTAGTCTTTAAAGTAACGTTCATTTGGTTTTGGTCTTTTGGGCTGTCAGAGTCGAACCAACTCGTGTACTTAACCTCTGCTATGAATAATTTAAAACCATGTGACAAATATAAAAGCTTCTCTGTTCATAAATTAACAAAAAGGGAGTAGTTTGCACGTAAGGAATTGTAAAAATCAATTCCTTGTTGCATAAGTATTTTGGATAAGATTCTAGATTATCAGCTGAAGGAAATTATTCTGTTTTTCTTTTTTTTTTTTACTATCACTACTATTTTTTCTTTTCGTGATATAATTTGGTATTCTGTTTTCTAACAATTCATTTTTTCTCATTGAGGTTGTTGTACATTTTATTGTTCTTTTTAACACGTAAAACCAATTTGTCCATGTAACAAAATTATGATTGCCAAATGATATGAGAAGTGTGTAGATACTCTCGCAACTATTTATTGTCCTAAACCGAAGCATCAATTATTCAAAGAGCACCTGCTTTGCTATATCTATCTTTCTGTGTGAAAGAAAGAAAGTATGTATGAAACCGCCGAGCTTTGGCTCCGTGGTCACCAATAAGGAATTAAGTTTCTCTTTGGACTGTAAGTTTGAGAGTTTAAATTCCACCTGCGGTAAAAAAAAATCCAAATGATGTGCCAGAATACCCCCTTATTTTAGTCGAATCTGTATACATGTTAGTCCTTATGTAGCTTTTTTAGACTCTCCTCTTTGTAGAATAGAATAGATTACACTATAAAAATATTATTATTGCAACAAAAAAAATGCATCTAAATTTTTTTTTTTTTTTTTTGGTATATTTTGACTAGTCGAGATGATAACCGGACCACAGGAATGAGAAGAATCCGTCTAGATGCATGAAAAATGCAAGTCAAAGTTGAGTGTAGAACTGCGGTCATTGATGGCAGACGACCTTAATGGATGAAGATGAATAAGAAATATAATGACCAAAATACCACTAGGATTTTTTTTTTTTGGATTCCTTGAAGAATCTAAACGAATGATATATTTGAACAGAATTTTAATTGCTGCTAGTGCTTTGCTTGATTGATTCTGGTCTGACTTTCACTGTGTTTATGTGATCATATGCTACTTTAGTAGGGTATATTTGCATTCTTTCTGGTCTAAAGTGTGCCATTTTGGCTTCACACATGCAGAAACTATGATATGAAATGAAAGATGTTGGAAATTGATACTTTGCAATTTGTGCTCGTTTGTTTAGTGTTAGGTACCTCAATCCCATCCTTTTCACCAGCTGTAAGCTTTGAATTGGAAAATTAATCTCTTCCCTAAAATCCACATGTTATTCTCATCCCAACTCTAGTCCCAACTTCCTTGTCGTTCTTAAGCATATTCAACTCAGACTCAGAAAGTGGCTGCAACTCCCCCTCCCACCACTTTGAGACATGGTCGGAAAGTTATGAAAGAACCCCAAACATAGTAAGCAGAGACAACATGGTACTCAAAAGTTAAACCTTTTTGTTTTTTTCAAGGTGTCTTTTCCTAAAGCAAAAAAAAAAAAAAAAGAAGAAGAAATTACTATTAGACTTTTTTTATTTTTGGAAAAATGTCTGTGTGATGAAAAGTTAATTGAAAATTGAATTTGAACTTTTCTAAAATATCTAAAATGGCATGGTCTAGTTAGTGAATTTTTTTTTTTTTTTGGTGAAAAAGTTCACTCAACTCCATAAAACTAGCATTTTGAATCATTCTTTACTAAATCAATCGAAAAATGACCTACAATTTAAGACAATTTTGTCCCTAAAAACCTAAAACAGTAGGTCAATATATGCTTCTTTTCCGTTGGTTTACTAGTTAAATTGGTGAACACGACCCAAAAAATCCCATTTTAAGGAGTTGAGTGATCTTTTTTATCAAAACAAAAAAGTTTAGTGATCGGATTGTGCCATTTTAAATAATTTAGCAACTATTTTTGCCATTTACTCAACTTAAAAAAAAAAAAAAAGAAGGTTCTAATTAACTAGAGCATTAAGTCCTTGCTCTGACTTTTAATGCAGAAAGGTTTCCAAATATTTCAGTATTCATCATTAACCAACAAAAAGTAAAACCTTCTTTCACATCATTGATCTAGCAACTGGCTATACATTTCCCGCATGCAAAAATTGATAGCAACCTAAAAGGGTGTAAAGTACAATGAACATATACATTTATTTCGTAAAGTCATTTTCGTGAGAAGATTTGCATTTGGTATTCGTATATTTGTAATCATCACCATACTTGAATTTTCATAATAATGTTTCTTGCTTATCTGTGCCGATTCTTGTCAAATCTTTATTGCATTCCTTGAAACCAACAGTTACCGACCTCTCACAAAAGAATAAAGGGATATCATAGCATAAAACAAAAAGGGCAAAACAAATAAATTCTTTTCTGCTCTTCTAAATGTCAAATTACGTTAATACTACTATAAGATTGAGGAAAACGACACCGCATCATTGCATGGAATGTGGTTTGTGAAATTTTATTCTCTTATTCTTCGTAACGGAATAATCTTCCACTGGAGCTAAATCAAGATTAAATCCAAAGAGGAGGATCCGTTAATCAAGGATAAAAAAAACGTGAAGAAAATAGCCGTATATCAATCAAATTCATCTTGGCATTATAAGCGTGTTTTTCACTTTTTATGCCGAACACAAAAGGTCAAAATTTCAAGTGCATGGTACATCTTCATTACAGATTTTGCTGACAAGGAAATACTTCATGAACTGTCTTTGCTAGTACACATATTGTTCTTTATGGTTTCCACGTCCAGATCAAAGTTTTATTGCAATTGCAAGGGTTTGAATCTCAAATCTACGGTCAGACTTGTATCTTATACTCGTATATATGATGGCCAACTCTATTAAAGCAAGTTGTTTTAGTACATATATCGTTCTTGACTTGTTGTCTATATTAATTTTGTTTGTACATTTTGCGGCAAGTTGTACAATTTATCTGAGTGAAAAAGATCAGAAATTTGACTTGTCATAGTGAATAAATGGCATGCATAAATTTCTCCTCTTTGAAATTTGATTATATGTTCATTCCCTCTCAAAAGTCTAATGTCGAAATAATTTTAGGGTTAATTACATGTTGGCCCCTTGGGGTTTGGGCAAGACTAGTGATATACCTTTAGAGAAATGTTGAATTGGTAGTTTGACTAAATCTTGATTTTCTTTCTTTTTTTTTTAAATAAAAGACGTAATTGTGAATCTGCATTGATGGCAGAAAATACATCAACATGTTAGAGATACATGGGGATTTGAAAATCATAAGATACAAATTTGTAATTTCAAAAACAATTTCAATGCAGATGAATTGTCGTAGTCCAGTAGATATGCGAATGGTTGCTTATAGTAAACATTGCTTTAAATCTAAAGAGAAATTTAGATATGACAAAATAAATTTGAGAAATTTCAGATTTGTGAAATTTCAGATCCTATAGAAACTGTCAAAAAAAAAAGAAAACTCTCACGACGAAATCTTATCTTCTTACGAGAGAATAAAACTTCCACTAAAAGAATTTAGGAGAGAAAAAACTCCCACTAAAAAAATCTTAGGAGAGATTTTATTCGAATACATGGGAAAAAAACTAGAGAGAGAGTTTTGGACTAACAATCATTGTCCTAATAATTAAATGCCAATTTGTACGCCCTTCTATTGAAACTCTGATACTTTTTAAAAGTATAACGGCTAAAGGTTTTCAATCAAATGCATGAAAATTGTTTTTCATGCTCCCTTGAGAGGAAATGATTGGTCAAATTTCCACTCACCCAAGAACATATCTTGCATATTGTCCACGGCAACATATTCAAAATCGGTACTCATGTTCTTGATTTCACGGTGTTCATTTGCTGGTTTAGGCTTTTCAATTACCCAAGAAAGAGCTTACCATTTACATGGTATAAAAGAAGTATTGCATTATCATATATACCTCGTAGTTCAAAATCTCTTACACGTATTCTTCTGTGATTAGTTTAAAGTTGACTTAAAGTACTTTTTTAACAGCCATGCTTCTCTGCTTCTTATAAAATTAAATATAATATTTTGGACAATTTAACGATCCACAAATCATATTATCAAAAAAAAAAAAAAACGATCCACAAATCATTTAATCTCTGAAAACTATTCAATTTTTTTTTTTTTAATCAAGTACATGGTTAATTAGAAGATCCAGGTACGTGCCAAATTAAAATCCTTGAATCGAAATGGATCTTGATAATTCTGTTAATAAGTACACGGTTACCTTGAAAATCTATCATATATATATATATGTGTGTGTGTGTGTGTGTCAAATTAAGTAAAGCTTGATCCTAGAATGTCTGAAATTTTGTTGAATTAGTAAGCAGTAAATGCAAGGTTGCTGATCAACGTCATCATTGCATCTTATTTTGCTTGTTCAATCTGCAAAAGGCCAATCTTGTCATTTCATTAACGAGAATTTTCTCTTTAGGTTACTTCATTGGTCAAAGCCCGCAAGAATATCCAATTTAGAATGCATCTTATCATCATCTTACTCCAATACTTGGACTTGCTACTAGCTTACTACTCCTCCTATCCAAAATTGTTTTTTGCATCTCGAGATTTCAACTTTTTAGGAGTAGTTTGACGACAACGTCAGTGGATTTGCTTTCAAAATTATCCGTAAAAATTCAAATTTTAAATTTAAATTTAATATGAAATATAGATAAAAATGGAAATAATATTAAAAATAATAATAAATCTTTTATACACTGACAATATATATACTGGCAGATCTAAATGCATGCCATATATACAAAATTTGATTTGATAGTTAAATTCAAATTCATATGATATAGCATTTATCCAATTCCGTCAGTATATTCAGCGACAGTGTAGAAAGATTAATCCTTAGAAAAATGAATTAAAATTAATTTTGACTTCAATAAAATAATAAAATATTTCAGAATAAAAAAATAGCACTTTCAACGGCATAGAGAAAGCGGAGGACCGTACAGTAAGATACCCTCGAGAGAATATCATTTCACACTTCACACTTTGACTGAGACAAGCCATAAAAGAAAAGGTAAGAAGGAACCACGGTACGGGTGCAGGGCGGCTCTATAAATGTGGGCGCTGCTTCAATCATCAGTTGCCAACCAGTACAACTTGAAAAAGTATAGAACCAAGTTTACCAGCTAGTAGCAGTACTAATCCAGTTACTCCACCGGCCAGGACAATAGCAACTACTACTTGATTTCTTTCATGGCCTCACTAGAGCTAGCAGAAAATGGCTCTGATGGATACACTCAAGATGGTACTGTTGATCTCAAAGGGAAACCTGTTCTTAGATCGAAGAGAGGAGGATGGAGAGCTTGCAGGTTTGTTGTTGGTAATGTCTCTGTATCCTCTTTTGCTTCCTTCCACCCCAACTGTGTTGCTGTGTGTGCTAAAATGTTCATCCAGATCCTAGAAATGCAATGTTCGTTTAGTCTGAAGTATGTATCCCCATGCTTGGCTACATAGCTCCCTGTAAACTGGGAAGATGTTCCTGAAATTGTTCCCTCATCCTTGCTGTCTTTCTTCTGCCTTTTGTACGAGGGGGAGATCGGAAGGGCATATTCAGGAATGGAGAAACTGGAATATTGGCATAGAGCATATTTTGCTAGATCAAAAACCACGTTCATTTTACTAGAAATAAATAAAGCAACTTTTCTTGATAACATGGTAAACATTTTTACCCATTTTTTCTTTTTCTTTGTTCAAAACTCTTTTTTCCTTAATCTTTTTGCAACTTATTTCTCCTCAAATGTCTACCGGAAGATGACAGCAGAAAAGAACAAGAATGAAGTCAAAGTCCGAAGCCAATAGAGTTGAGCTTTATATGCATCACGTTTAATTATATCTTATTCTTCAAATAGTACTAAGATGTAATCATGTGTGGACTTGTTCGATGCACATTTATGTTGTTGATTGGCTACTGGGATTTAGCTCAGAAGTCAGAACTTCAAAACCATGAAACTAATTGCCTGATTGTTAGCTGTATCTATCTAGTTGAATTTTCAAATGATTTTGTACCATAAGCAGCTTATCTTTCTTTGTCGAAAAATTGATCACGTAATCTTTTCGTATAGTATTTTTTTTTTTTTTTTTTTTTTTTTGCGTTTAAACATAGAATTGGGAAAGTTTTTATTATGTCCTTCCAAAGGAATTCGATCACGTCAATGCATGTTGTTTTGTATCATCTGTTTCAGTGAGTTGATTCCATTTTTTTTAGTGCTCCTATATTGTTTATTGTCCGACTAAAAGTGCAATTCGGCAAAACTCTCTTTTTTTTTTTTTAAATAAGTGAGAGGTCTTGAACCTATCTCGATCTTCTACTTACAATTTCTCTCACCTTATAATTCAATCCAACCTCCTCACGGCAAAACTCTTTTCCAACCAAATTTTCAAAATCAACAGGTTCTTTTAGACTTTCGAACCACAATCTTATAAGTTATAAGATACAAAGATTACAAAAAATAAAAAATAAAAAACTTGCCAATCCAATTATTCACTTATGATATCGTCATAATGATGACTGCCAAGAATGAATTCTTCTTCCCTGGTTGCAAAATCATACGTACATACGTACAAGAATACATGAGCATATATATACATTTATATTGTGCTACATCATTGGCCACCCTCCAACTAACATGGCTTTAATTATCATATACTTATTACATACTTTATCAATCAGTTATTTCTTCCAATTTTTTGCTTATATATCCCATACTTTTTCGTTTGTTTTGATGTTTCCTCGTTTTAATCGACTTTGTACAGTGTACGAGGTGTTCGAACGTATGGCATTCTATGGAATATCTTCGAATCTCTTCATATACTTGACCAAAAAGCTCCATCAGGGCACAGTTACATCAGCCAATAATGTCACCAATTGGGTAGGAACCGTCTGGATGACTCCAATCTTGGGTGCATATTTTGCTGATGCTGTTCTTGGCCGCTATTGGACGTTGGTGATTGCATGTGCAATATATCTCTCGGTAAGGCTGCATGTACAGCATCATCATTTTGTTCATAACTTTAAAAAAAAATTAAAAATGTTTTTAAGGTGCCATGGTTCTAAAAATGTGCCATAATATGAAATGAAACTTCTATAAGTTAAAAGAAAGATCATAATCCACAGCTTATCTATTCTTTGATGTGAACTCCCAAAATTACTTCAAGTTTGACATTTATTCAAAAAAAAAAAGGTAATACAAATTAAATAAGACAGGAAAGAAACATTAATATTGTCTTTCACAGAAGAAGAAAAAGAATGACTAGTATGCAATTACAATACCTTTGTCCACCCTGAATCTGAAAAGAGGTCGGGATTCAAGGAATGGAGATTGACTTAATTAAAGTTGTAGTTTGAGTTGGAAGTGAATCAAGTGATTGAGACTCATCAATAAGCATTTTTCAAAGTGATGATTGAGCATTTTTTATTAAACAGGCTGGCATGGATAGACTTTGCTAACGTATTGTTTTTCTGTTCTATAGTACCCTAGTTATCAAGACCACTTTAATAATCTAGCTAGAATAATTATTTATGCTTCTATCAAGACAAAAAAAAAAAAAATTAATTCAGAGTGTTAGAATCAAGATCTATCAATTTTTAAAAAAAAAAATTGTATTTTATCCCGTAGCCGTTTTGTATCTTCTGAAACAATCTGACCCCAAGAAATTATTGTATGCGACAAATTGACCTCAACCTCTTTGGATATTCGTTTATGATGTATGCAAGACGATACAACTTGTGGCATGCTGGTCCATGATCTGGAACTTAAGGTGAAAATACTTTCTTAGCTGCTACTACTATTAAATATGGTCAATTTTGTAGCTACCATTTTCTTGAAGAAAAGTACAAAATGCCGCTATGATAAGCATAAGCTGTAAATTAATATTTATTTCTTACTTGAAAAATCACCACAATTCAAAGATTCTTTCAACGTTCAATATTGTCTCCCCAATTCAAAGATTCAGCATCAAGTAGGCATACTTTATGCTCAATTATCTTGAACCCGATGGATCATTCCTTTTTTTTACAATATACGAATTGGGAATTTCACCAAGTCGATTGCTTAACATGACATCGCATTAAATTGTCACTGTGTCTGGCTTAATTTTAACTCTTTGGATAGGTCATCTTGTTTATAGTAATAAGCTTGACCACTTGGCATCTCTTATCGTAGCTGATTTTTCTGTTGATGATTTGTTAATTATTTACATGCACATCTACTTTCATTAGTTAATCATCAAGCAAGCATGTTTTATTTTATGTTTTCGGTCATTTTCTATATACCTTGTCTGACTTCCTTGGTCATTGAGGTCTTTCAACGTTATCTAGATGGTAACTTGTAGTTTCGTTTGTCACGTATTTATTATTGACTTGTTATTTCAACGTCCAGATTCCTAAGCAGATAGGCCATAGAAAAAGGGTAGGATGTAGTATTTATATTGAAACTCTTTTTATGGGAAGCAATTACGTATATGGATTGATGTTAATGTAGTCATTTGACAAAAGTGTTTGAGAAATTAATTGGATTTGGACCTTAATAAAAAGTAATGAAAGGAAGATAGGAGTTTGTCGTTGAGATGAAAAATTAGTCCACTGGATTATATCAATTTATAAATTCTTCCGAGTCTCTTATTATTCTGGAATGATGATTTAAAAACTAATCACAATTTTTGCCCCCCCAAAAAAAAAAAAATAGAGCATAAAGGGTCGAGTTGGCCATATAATTTCAACGAGCAAGGTATATGTTAGGGTACAACTCCAGTCTGTAAGATTGATACTAGAGAAACATACCATGGTAGAACTCTAATGGAAATCGCTGCTCTTCAAGAATTTGATCTTAGTGATTCTTATCTCATTTATCTGTTACATAATATCAGGGAATGTCTTTATTGACACTAGCAGTTTCAGTCCCCAGACTCAGGCCACCCCACTGTGCTGATCCAAAGGGCATCAATTGCCAGAAGGCTGACAAATTGCAATTAGGAGTATATTTCGGTGCCCTCTATATACTTGCAGTTGGAACTGGTGGCACAAAACCAAATATTTCAACAATTGGTGCTGATCAATTTGATGAATTTGACCCCAAAGAAAAGCTTCACAAGCTTTCCTTCTTTAATTGGTGGATGTTTGGCATATTTCTTGGGACACTTTTTGCCAACACAGTTCTTGTTTGGATTCAAGACAATGTGGGATGGACTCTCGGTTACGGCCTTCCTACGACTGGACTTGCCATTTCTATACTGATATTCTTGGCAGGCACACAATTTTATAGGCATAGAATTCCTACTGGAAGTCCCTTTACAAGAATGGCCCAAGTCATAATTGCTTCCCTGAGAAAATGGAAGGTTTCTGTTCCTAGTGACCCTAAAGAACTATATGAGCTTGATCTTGAAGAGTATGCGAAAAATAAGAAAGTCAGGATTGATTCTACACCTTCATTGAGGTTTGCACTACTCAAATCTATTATCCCAGTATTGGAATTTGGCTCAATAAGGAGCTAAATAGGGAAAAAGATTATTGCATTTTTTTTCTAATATAAAGTATTCGGGCTTCTTTCTGCTGATCTAGTGCATTGTTGATCATGCAGATTTCTAAACAAAGCTTGTGTAAAAACAACTTCCACCAATCCGTGGATGCTCTGTCCAGTTACCCAAGTGGAGGAAACTAAACAGATGCTACGAATGATTCCCATCCTAATCGCTACATTCATTCCAAGCACAATGATTGCACAGATTAACACACTTTTTGTCAAGCAAGGTACAACTCTCAACAGACGTCTTGGTGGCTTCAATATTCCACCAGCAAGCTTAGCGGCATTTGTAACATTAAGCATGCTGATCTCCGTCATATTATATGACCGATACTTTGTGAAAATCATCAGAAGATGGACTAAAAATCCTAGAGGAATTACTCTACTTCAGAGAATGGGAATTGGAATGATTCTGCATATTGTTATAATGACAGTGGCATCACTAACTGAGAAATACAGGCTTTCCGTGGCCAAAGATCATGGCCTAGTGCAAAATGCAGGTCAAGTGCCTCGGTCCATATTGCTTTTGCTTCCTCAATTCGTGCTTATGGGAGTAGCTGATGCATTCCTGGAGGTAGCAAAAATCGAGTTCTTCTATGATCAAGCACCAGAAAGCATGAAAAGTCTTGGAACATCTTATTCCATGACTACCTTAGGAGCTGGAAATTTCATCAGCAGTTTTCTTTTGTCTACAGTTTCTCGTATCACGAAGAGGGATGGGAACGAATGGATTCAAAACAACCTTAATGCTTCTCATCTCGACTATTATTATGCATTTTTTGCAGTATTAAACGTCTTGAACATTATCTTTTTCTTGATTATGACCAAGCTTTATGTATACAAGGCAGAAATTTCGGATTCCATGGTTGTGCTCAGAGAAGAACTTGGGGGATTGAAGAGTAAGGTAACCGATGAAGAAGCAACAACAACATAGGTTGTTTGGATCTGCAGTTATCAAAGGGATGTATATTGTTATGTCTGTAATTTAGAGATAATGACTATCATTTTTCTTTTTCATCTCGAGAGAAATTTTGTGCTATCACTATAATTCTTCGTTTAGTATTGCTACTCTTCTGATCCTCAGTCCAATTTGCAACTCGTAACAGAAAATGCTAGTATTAGGTGACAGGACTCATTAACTACTAATTTGTTTACTACCTTTTTAACTTTGCAGCCAGCCATTTACAACTCTTCTATCGTTTAATTCAACCATATATATTACTTGCATTACGTGAGAATGTTCTCTATAGATACTTCACAAGATACAGGTTTTAGGTTGGTAATTGCTTCTGAAGTTGCTTAATTTAAGTCTTCTGACTCCCTTTGATCGGGCATCAAGTTCTGGTGATATGATTCTTGATTTACTTTATACTGTATCTTCATTCAAATATTAACACTGTTTCTATCCTTAAATTAATTCTCATATAGTAGCTTTTTAAGCATGGGGAATGGAATATTAGAAGCTATGCTATTCCACTTCAAAACATGAAAAAAGCCATCAATTTTGAAGGCCAGAAACCTTCATTTAGAAAGCAAACTCCTTCCCTTCTTCCTTTTTTACTTTTCTTTTTGGTTTCTTTTGTATCATTGTTCGTGGCATCTCCGTGGATGGAGAAAGTAGAACATTTTTTTTTTCCACCTTTGTCGCTAAGTTAAAAGAACCTTTAGTGCCTAGACTTTACAACATTCAATGTGCTCATGACTTCAGCATTTGTTCTATCAGTATTAGACCTATCTGTGTTCACTACTTTCACAAGCTCTACTTAATTATTAGCTTTGAAACAAATTAGCAATTATTGAGATTCTACTATGGTATTCAATCATACTTTAAATCATGACTAGTGATTTCAGAAGGTACTAAACAAGGTAGAAATTGGCATCATGTACAAGAAGCCTATGTATTCAAAGCTCTTAACTTTGCCTTGCATCAGTTTTCACGGGCCTCACTGAACTGAATGCAAACTTTGGTTTATATTCATTGGTTGGTTAAAAAATCAGCTTCTAATTTGATTTCACAACGCACTTTCTCAATACAAATTGAATTTTTATCACGTAGTGCTCCTTGACTAAGGTAAAAATTTCAGTTTTCTCCATGGCATGGTATCAATATTCTTTGATTTTCCACAGCAATTAGAATTTTAGAGCTGGAAAAATCCTTTGATTGTCATTCTTTATGACGTTCAAACTACACTGGAAAAGCAGTCTTGGTGTAGAATAGTCAAATTATGTGTAATTTATAATCCCATTAATTAGTGGATCATGTGAAGCTGATGGGAATTGATTTTACTGAAGTTGGAATAATGTGCCACGAAATCGCAACCTCCAGTTTGAACATAAAGCTCTTTGAATAAGATTAGCCCGACTAACTCAACTTTTTCTAGTACAGCACTATTCTACTGTAAAGTGAATCCAAAATTATTTTCTACAAAATCCCAAATCTGATGATGCCTTCTGTCCCTCCAATGAATAGCTATATAAATGGGACAACCCCATCCTTGCCCTACAATTCCCCCCACCCTAAATGCTTAATCATCTTCACTTTTGACTTTGCAATACTAAAAAGGCAAAGGTGTCACTTACTCACCTAAGGATATATTATTATTACTACAATGTACTCCCCATAACATTCATGCTAGTTTTATTTTCTATTTATTTTTCTAGTTTTGAGGTTTAAGAAACACCAAGAAGAAGAAAACAAAATGGCTTATTGACTTTAAACGGACCACTGCCTCACATGTGTAATCCAGTATAGTGAAGTTGAAAGGCATGATCAAACAATTGGTAAATATGGCTTTTAGCGGTTTCATAACATATTAGCCACTAAACCTTTCTTATTCACAAAAACAATTATTGTGATGCATGCAAGTGAATGAACAAAGACATATTGGATGTTTTTCTAATTGATGCTTGGCGGAATCCAAGAGTCAACCTCTAGAGCCATTTACCTATAATTCATGGTCCTAATGCTGCTAGAACCTGGGATACATGCAATAATAATACCTACAATTACAACAATCAGTATTCCGAGGATCGCTAATATGGGCTACGTACGCTAGTGAGTTGTGTGATGATTATCACTCCTACCTACTCTTAATACAGGACTATGGAAAATCAGATTTCTTTGTGCCAAACTGAAAATTATCATGAATTAAAATTACTAAGATCACTGGCGGAGAGAGAGGGGTGGTCATCCGCGAAGATCTTAGGAATCCCTTTCTATTCCCTTAAAGGATTAATAGTTTGGACTTTTATCCTTGTAAAATTGAGATCTTGGCGAAACCCATCCAAGTTCTTCACAAAATTTCTAAGGGTACACTTTCAATAAACATCTTTCCTAGTTTTGCCCTCATAACTCTCAACCTTTGGTTCTTTCAATGAGTCAGTCGAATCAACATCAAAAGTAGAGAAAATGAGAAAAAAAAAAAGGATTCATTAGATTATTCATAATTTCTTAGTTTGGTCATTAAATTAAACTTTTTATTTAGTTAATTATCATTCAACTAACAAAACAATACATTTTCTGTCACTTAATTAATAAAAACTTGTGCTTCTGATCATTCAACTAATGAAAATAAACACTTGTTGGTCGCAAGAAGAATGTTTTAATTAGCTCAATTACCATTTTGGCTGAATAAAATGTTAGGTGACTAAAATAGGGAGTCGTGAATAGTTTAGTAGCAATTTGTATTATTTGCTCTCGGAGGTAATGCTTTCCAAATCTTTCATGCTCTTTCTGGGATCCCTATCACAAGACTTTCATGATAAATTCATCAAGCTATTTCAACGCTCGAGTCCATTCAAATGAATATTAATCCACTCCAATGAAATCATCATGATGTCCTAAAGACAGCTAGAAATCCCACTAGTGCTATTCAAAGGGCCGAAATCCCTTCTTTGAGGACGTTGAAGATTCATCCCTTTTTTTTGGTTTTTTTCTGACGAATCTTTGTACTTGCTTGATAGCTTTTATCAATTGTTGAGCATGCATTCTGAAAATATTGCAAGCAGCTTTGAGATGAGATGAGATCTTCTGGGGATAAGATTGGCTTCACCTTCAGAAGTGTGAAGCAACCACTTTCGGTGACCAGTCCTTTTCTACAGCAAAGATTCTCTTTGTTTCAGACTTTCATTGCATTCCATGACAGAATCCATAAGTTGCTTTTGAGAAGGTTGTTTACCAATCATATTTGAAAGTAAGGCAATAAATTTGCTTCACAATTTTTGCTTTCCTACCAAATGTGATAAAGGGATAGTAATAGACTGATAGTTACAAATCAATTAAAAGTCCAAAACCTTTTTGCCATTCCTCATAGAAGCTTCTCATAGCTACGTGACAAGTTGACTATTTCAATAAAATGATAAGGTTGGTTCTTATTCTCTTTCTGTCAAAAAGGTAAATTTGTAGCTTCGGATGCTGAAACATATTGCCTGCGGGGAAGAATTAATCAGAGTAGAGGATAAACATATGACCAAACTGAGAACTGATTCTTTTAGTCAAACTTCTTTGCTACTATTTATCAGAGGCATGCATGAGGAACATATCCTGATAAACTTATTGGATGTGCAAAGCACAGAAAAAAAAAAAAGAGAGAAAAAAAATGGCCTATTTTAATCAAGGAGATATTGCAATAGTTTCGTGGCTAGGTTCTCCTTGTCTGAACTTGGACGTATGAAATTAATTGTTATATACTATGTTTAAGGTAGTGTAATGAAACTCTTTAAAGATGTAAATTCCATGGGTAGGACAATAGTGTACAACTTTATCAATTTTATTCCAAGGTATCAGTGAGCTGGTTTACCAATGGTCTCCTGACTAGAATCTTAAGAATAATTAGGCCAAGGCCTCGCAAAACATGTCAAATGTTTAATTGCTTAATGCAATTAACAAGCCGAAGAAAATGACCCAATGTAAATATCAACTAAATGGACATATAATATAAGAAAACAACAACTTAGAAACACTAAGAACGGCTAATAGTTCTTCAATACAAGATAACTAGTATTAAAGCAAGAAATAAGCAAGAAGGAAGCTAAAGAAGCTTACCTTCATCAGAGGCAAAGGCTAAAGAAACACCCAATGCCCAACAAAAAAGATAGATTGTTTTTGAAAAAATAATAAATAGAAAGAACACAAATAAGAAGGGAGACATCTAAAGAGTAATGAACCGAGTGGCCATGGCCAACCACAACATGCACCAGTGTCATGATCATTGACAAAGTTAAAAAATTCATTTCGAGGGGGCAAATTTAAATATACCTAAACTTATATATAATATAATCTATTTTTAAATTTTTATGGGATAAAATTTTAAATTTATAAAAAATATTAAAAATTTCTAATTTTATAAAATATGAAAATGAAGGCCTTGTTTAGATTGTTGTTTTTAGAAATTTTTATAAAATAAAATATTATAGTAATTTGATATATATAAAGTAAAATAATAATTAGTAAATATGTTGACTAAAAACTTACAATTTTTTCTACAAAAAATCACACTCCAAACAAGGCCTAAATTATCTACTTAGGCCATGATAGCAACATTGAAATAGAATTAAGGGTTAATCGCACTTTATTCCCTTTACGTATGGCCATTTCTCACTTTGCCCCCAACGTTTGTTTTTCCTCAGTTTATCCCAAAGACTAAAGGTCAACCCTAATGGAGATAAACAAATAATGAAAAGACAGTAATATCCTTATGAAAATAATGAACAACCCAAAATACCCATATCTCTAGGTTTATGAAATACAAGTTTCCAAAATTACCCTGGAATAATAGAGGAGGGAAATTTCCCTCCATCTAGCATGGGACCAAAAAAAAAAAAAAAAGAAATTCGGGAAGACAAAAGGGAACAGACAAATGGTTCCCTTTTGTCATTGTCTGTCATCTTTTTCCTTTGGCTAAATCCTTAGCAAAACCTCCATTAAAAAGCCTTGAAAATTCACCAGAATCTTGAATGGAAAAAACGGGCAATCAATGAACTTGTGTAGCAGACAGCATAATTGAATTTGAAGATTGTGGAAGTAGATTGTGAGAGCTTGGGCAGCCCTTAAGGTTCAGTTTTGCAATTTTTTTTCAATCTTAGAAATTTGTAGTTTTTAACCAATTGTATTGTAGAGAAACAACGGTATCGATTTTTTTAGTGGCTTCATGGCCTTTAATGTGGTAGACAATTATTTGTTTGAATCATCTGTTGGTGTGGTCCCTTGAAGATATGCTTTGTCATTGTTGGGTTAGGATGAAAACGATGGGTTTTTAGCAACTTTTGTCTTTTTTAATTATTAATTTGCTAGATTATTTGTTTACTTTGGTTGGTTATATGTCGGCTATTAGATAGATAAACTAGGATTTTTTTTTTGTGGGACAATAAAAGATGCATGCTTTATATTACCTGTGCATGCACTAAAAAAGTTGCCTTTGTTTGTGTGATTACAGAAAAATGGATTTTAAAACCTATGTTTTAGAGGTTCACTATGGAGGCCATTTTGCCCATGTCTCAAATTTACAGTATATGAGGGGGAGAAGTTTCTAATTTTGATGATGTTGACCCTGATTTGATGTCAATTTTTGAGTTAAGAGATGCTTTTAAAGAAGCTGGAATTCCACATAAAACATCAGTGTACTACAGGGTTGGGAATCTTGACCTTTAGGTTGGTCTTAAACTATTAAACAGTCACCAGATAGTCCTAGAAATGCTTGTGTCAAATAGAACTCAAACTATCATACAACTTTATGTTGGTGAAATCCTTGAAGAAGATATGCATGCTGATGAAATTGTTGTAGAAGATAATATTGAAGTTGATGGTGAACAAAATCTAAATCCTAATGCTGAACAACCCCAAAATGATGAGGCCGAAAGTGATGCTTCCGATGCTTCACATGAAGTGATGGGATGGTTGTGGGGAAGTTGAATGTGACTCTGACTTTGATTTTTTCCTAGATGGAGATGATTTAAATGATGCATATGACCCTATAGATGATGTAGAGAGGGATGGTGGTGAAGTAGATTGTCACCTAAAACAACCTGATTATGCTAAGTATGTGGAACTGATTAGTGAAGAATATAATGCATACATTAACTCCAAAGTGAAAGGAAAACTGTTCGATAATGAAGATGTTAGTGATGATGAAATACTTAAACCAATTTATGATTCAAATGATGAAGCCATGAAGCATGAATTTCCTGAGTTTAACATGGAAAGGGATCTAAAAAAATCCTAAGTTGATTGTGGGCAGAATTTTCACCAACATTTATGATTTTAGAGCTGCAGTTAGAATGTATTCAATTTTGAATGGGTTTGAAGTTACCTTCACTAAGAATGACAAAGATAAAGCTGTAGCTATATGTACAAATAACTGTGGATGGAGAATATATGCTAGTGGCTATAATGGAAGCAAAGTTACACTTCAAGTGAAGTCCATTAAAGGCCTACCTCATGAATGTCCATGGTCTTACAAGAACAAGAGTGCAAATTCTAAGTGACTGTCTAAGATGTTTATGGACGAGATTCTTGACCATCTGGGTATGAAAGTAAAAGGGTTCAAGAAGAGCATAAAAAAAGAAGTATAACCTAAATTGTATAACCTAAAAAAGCAGTCAAAGGGTCATGTGCAAAGCAGTATACAAGATTAAGAAACTATTGTGCTACACTTCTTCAAAGAAATCCAGGTTCAGTGGCATTTATTGTAACTGAAAAATCCCAACTTTGTAAAAGCCCAATCTTCAAGAGAATGTTTGTGATGTTTACTATACAAAAGGAAGGTTTTGAAAATGCATGTAGGTCTGTAATAGGGCTGGATGCATGTCACCTTAAGGGGGTCATGGGAGGACAGCTTATGTCTGTAATTGGTAGGAATGCTAATAACCAGATGTTCCCAATTGCTATGACTCTTGTTGAGTCTGAGTGCAAAGATAGTTGGGGGTGGTTTTTGGATAGCCTTACTGATGCCATTGGGACTCCACTTGAAAGGGGTTGGGTATTTCTGTCAGATGGACTAAAGGTCAGCACCACTACAATGTGTTTTACTTTCCTTTATTCCTCACTCACTCGTGTTACTAATTCTGTGATTTATGTTTTTATGTCAGGGATTAATTGATTGCATTAAGAATAAGTATCCTGAAGTGGAGCATCGATTCTGTGTTAGACACATGTATGCTAACTTCAAACTGAAATTCAAGAATAAGCACCTAAGAGATTTAATGTGTGCAACAGCCAGGGCTTATTTACACAGTCACTATGAAAGCAAAATGAGAGAGTTGCAAATAGTAGCACTAGAAGCACATGCATGGCTCAGTTTCATACCAACTAACCTATGGGCCAAACACACCTTTTCTCCAAGGACAAAATGTGACCTTTTAAGTAATAACATATGTTAGAGCTTCAATCAATACATTAAGGATGCTAGGGAGGAGCCTATTTTGACTATGTTTGAAGCCATTCAAAGGCAGATAATGTGCAGGTTTCAAGAAAAAAGAGACTGGATTCAGAAGGTGAACTCTCGCATTTGTCCGAGGATTTGTCAGAAAATTGAAGAGAGGAAAAAGCAATTAGCTCAGCTTGATGCACTTGTATCTACAAGAGAGGTGTATGAGATGACTGGTATAGTAGGAACTTTTGCTGTTGATGCAGTTCAAAGGTCTTGCACATGCAATGAGTAGGATATAATAGGAATTCCATGTGTCCAGGCATGTGTTGGACTTGCGCAAGACAACAAAAGTGCATATGCATATGTTGATAATTGCTATTCAGTGGAAACATATAAAAAGGCATATGCTAATGTTAGGAGTGTGCGAAATCGAAAAATTCCGATTTACCGATCGAATTCGAATGGAATTCGAAATTTTTAAAATCGGTAATTCAGAATTCGGCATTGAAATCGAAATTTTCGATTTCGAATTAAGCGAATTTAGTTCAAATTCGATATTGGAGTTTTTGAAATCGAAATTTTCGATTTCGAATTCATTTATATTTATATAAATATACATTTATTTATATATATAATAATATTTTTATTTCAATTTCCTTTTATAAATATATATATAATAATTATAATAATATTTTTATTTCAATTTCATTTTATAATATATATTTATATATAATAATAATATTTTTATAATATATGTAATATAAAATTTATATTATATTAAACAAATAAATAATTTAAACAACTTATAATCCTCTCAATTTTACCCTCTGAACCTCCATAAAACCCTAGCCGTCACAACTATCCTAGGCTGTCTCCAGCAAGCTCGCCGATGGTAGCAGTGGCTGCCCAACCTTCTAGTGAAGGTAGGCAACCGTCCGTGTCTCCCACCTTTCGGGCGAAGTCTTTCTCTGCATTGTTTTCCCAGCAGCGAACTCCTATGGCAGCGGTGGTGCCGACCCATAGAGGTGAACCAACGGTCTCCTTTGCACGCGATGTAATTGAAACTGTCGTGCAACCATTCTGCTTTACTCCGGTAGGTAAGTTCTCTTGCAACAGGCCTCGCATGGAGGACATCAGGAAGTTCTTCCTTTCGCTTGACTTGAAGGGTTCTTTTTCCATTGGATTGCTGGACAACCAGCATGTATTGATCAAGCTTCACACTAAAGTGGATTTTCTGCGGGTTTGGATAAGAGCTGTGTGGTATGTCACTGGCAGTCCCATGCGGGTATTCAAGTGGACGTCATCCTTTCATGTTGACAAGGAGTCGTCACTGGCTCCTGTGTGGTTTAGTCTCCCAAAACTGCCTGTGCATCTATTTGACAAGCAGTGCTTGTTCCAGATTGTGTCATGTTTGGGAAGACCTTTGTTCATTGATACTGCGACGGCCATGCTATCTCGATCGAGTGTGGCTCGAATTTGTGTGGAGATTGACCTACTAAAGGAACTCCCTTCTTGTGTTTGGCTCCAACTGGGGGAGAATCACGGTTTCTGGCAGCCACTCCAGTCGGAGTCCATGTCGAAATATTGCGCCCATTGCTATCGGCAAGGGCATAGTCAATCGAAATGTCACGTTAAAAACCCAAAGTTGCGTCTGCAGGTGGTGCATGTGGAGAAGAAGCTCCTGCCAGGGGATAATAACAGTCTGCCAAGGGAGAAGATCAGTCCACCAGGGGAGCAACTACTGCTAGGGGAGAATAATAGTTCGTCAGGGGACGACACCATGGTGAGGCTTGACGGGGATGCAGCTATCACAGTTTCGTGTAGCGCTGGGGATGTGTTGGAAATTTGTAGGAGACATGTTGAGAAGGAACTTGATGTGGCCGTGATTGAGGAGGATGCTGGGGATCGAGGTAGGCGACATGCTGAGGAGGATCTTGACGTGGTCGTGACTGAGGAGGATGTTGGGGATGCAGGGCGATTTCAGGAGGTAGGGGAGGAGGCTGGCCAAGGGCAGGACGTCCTGGATGCAGCTGCCGAGTTGGTGAAGCACGCGATTGTTGCGGCTGCGGACAGGATCATTATTGATCTTGCGGAGTGGGTGGCGAGTGACGCGACGCCCATGGAGAGGCACGTGCTACTTGGGGTTGGCGACCACGCTGTGCTTGGTGAGGAGGAGGCTGTTGGGGGATTGTCGCACGTCACTAGTGCCGGCTGCCTTTCGCCGCAGGGTGTCGAGGGGCAACGTTGTGAGAGGGAGGCGGCGCGTAGTATGGCTATGACATTGCACTAAGACCAGGTTGCCGTCCTTGAACAAGGCGTAAGAAAAAATGAAAGGGCGGGAGATACGGGCCGCAACTCCGTCGGATAGAGAGCTAAAGTCAGTATCCAAGAAATCTCAAAATTCTTTCCATATTTTATCCCATGATTAATACGTGTTTCTGGAATATTCGGGGAATTTCAAAGCCCCCAAACCTTAGAAGACTTAAGAATCTTGTTCGTATGCATAAACTAGCGGTTATGGGAATTTGTGAGCCTAAGTTATCTAGGCATGCCGTTGGCTCGATTTGAATACGATTGAATTTTGATTCCGCAGTGTGTAATTCGTCTGGGAAATTATGAGTGTTCTTCAGTTCTCCTTTTGTTAGCCAGGTGGTTAGGGGCTCGGATCAGTATCTATCTATTCAATGGGAGCATCCCCAGTTTCCTACTCCTAAACTAGTCTCTTTTGTTCATGCCAAGTGTCAGAGGGTTAAGCGACAGCGACTCTAGGAAGGTTTGTTAAAGGATAAGCTTGGGCAGGGTCCATGGTATGTTGTAGGGGATTTTAATCTCGTTGTCTCGAGTAGTGAAAAGAAAGGGGGGAGGCAGTTTCGGCCAGCGGAGGGTCATGAACTCTCCCATTTTATGAGTAATGAGGGGGTGTTCGATGTAGGTTTCTCTGACAGTAGTTTCACTTGGTGTAATAACAGAGTCGGGCGGGGGCGCATTTGGAAACGGTTGGATAGAATGTTACTTAATATGAAGTGCCTGAATTTCTCTTTGTCAGTATCGGTGTCTCATTTAGTGCATGCTCCGTCTGATCATGCCTCACTTCTCATCTTGTTCGCGCCTAGATTGGTCTGTAGGAGTCGGTCGTTCCGATTTTTGAACGTTTGGCCTTCCAAAGATGGGTTCTTGGACATGGTCAATGCAGCTTGGCAAATGGAGGTATCTGGGTCCCCTTTCTATATGGTGTAGGGAAAGTTGAGGAATGTCTCCAGGCTCTTCACCTCCGAAACAAGCAAGTATTTGGAGATGTGTTTAAGAATGTTACAAAGGGGGAAGAGGTGGTGGCGGCGGCAGAATTGCGTGCATAGTCTGAACTATCCGTTGAGACCTACTTGGAGCTCTAGCATGCTCAGGCTAGCTTGAAGCTGTTAGCAGTTGAAGAGCAGTTTTGGAGTCAGAAGGCCAGGGTCAAATGGCTTCAACACGGTGATCATAATTCACGTTACTTTCATTCGGTGGTTAAGCAACGCCGATTTCAGACCAAAATTCACAAAATTCAGGACTCTGTGGGGGATTGGGTGATGAATGATGAAGGGATCGGGAGGGAAGCTGTAAAGTATTTTAGTAACTTGTTCTCGGCTGACCCTGTGACCGAATTTCAGCTTTTGCATGTTATCCCTAACCTTGGGGACGTTATCGACAACCTGAGACTGAAGGAGGTCCCCTCTTTAGAGGAGGTGAAGGCGGTCATCTTTGATATGGATAGAGATAGTGCTGCTGGGCTAGACTGGTTTACAGGGAAATTTTTTACGACGGCCTGGGAGGTGGTGGCTCATGAAGTCTACAGGACGATTTTGAGTTTTTTCTGTGATGCTGAACTCCCTCGTTTCATTACAACTACGTCTATTGTTCTTCTTCCCAAGGTCATTAATCCTAAGGATTTTACTTAATTTCGTCCTATTAGTGTAAGCAACATTTTGAATAAAGTTATTTCTTGAATTCTGGTAGAGAGGTTGGCAGGTGTTTTGCCTCGAATTATTTCTCCTCAGCAGAGTGGATTTGTTAAAGGGTAGTCGATGGCGGATAATTATTTGCTGGCACAGGAGTTGATGTCAGAGATGGGAAGAAAGTGCAGAAGTGGAAATCTGGCTCTTAAATTAGACATAGCTAAGACTTATGATAGGGTTTTCTAGTAATTCCTTATTGCAATTTTGCGACGATTTGGCTTCGGCGAAAGGTTTATTGACATGGTGTGGAGGCTGATTTTCAATGTTTAGTTCTCTGTACTTGTGAATGGGGTGCCTTACGGCTTTTTCAAATCTTCTCGAGGGTTGCGTTAAGGGGATCCTTTATCGCCTGCACTGTTTATTATTGGCTCAGAGGTTCTCTCCTGGGCCTTAAATGCTCTTGTCTCCCAGTCGCGTGTCGTGGGATACAAGGTACCAAGACATTGTCTCTCATTGTCTCATTTGGCGTTTGCTGACGACGTTATTGTCTTTGCCAACGGGGGTGCGGATTTGTTAAAGAGAGTCATACAGATTTTGGACTGGTACCAGAGTAACTCTGGCGAGTTGGTGAATGTGCAGAAAAGTGGATACTTAGTACACCATCGGATCACTGTAGCCCGTAATAAGGTAATTGAGCGGGTTACTCAGTTTCAAAAAAGAGAGTTCCCGGTTCTATATCTCGGTGCTCCGTTGTTTATGGGCAGAGCCAATGAGACGTATTACTCGGATTTGTGCCAGAAGGTTCTGAATAAGGTGCTCTCTTGGAAATCCCGTCTCCTATCATTTGGAAATCCCGTCTCCTATCATGTTCTGTCCAGCATCCCGATCCACTTATTGGCAGTGGATGTCATACCGAAATGTACTTTTCGGCTAATAAAGATGGTGTGTGCTGGTTTTTTGTAGGGAGCGAAAGACGAGAGGAAGAAATTTCATTGGATCTGATGACGGGACTTGTATTATCCCACAGAAGAAGGTGGGGTGGGGTTTAGATCACTCACTGACACATATAAGGCCTTCTCTTGTAAATTAGGATGGAATTTCCAGTGTGGAATCTCCTTGTGGGCGAGGTTCCTGAGTGCTAAGTATTGCAAGAGGCTTCACCCCTGCCAAGTGTCCTTGAATCCCTTAGCTCGGCAACCTCAAAGAGAATGTTAGATATTCAGGGGTTGGCGAAGTTGTTTGTGGGGTGGAGCCCGCACGAGGGCCGGTGCAACTTATGGTATGATAGTTGGACTGACCACGGGGCTTTCTATCTGCGAGTGGGGGTATGGAAAGACGTCTCCTTTCTAACCTATATGGAGGACGGGGAATGGGACACGGGGAAGCTAGCAGAAGTTTTACCTTGTGACATGGTGCAACAGGTATTGGCGGTGGCGGGGCCGGATGAGACTCCCCTAATAGAATGATATGGTTAGCGTCGAGCACGAGACAGTTTTCGTTGTCATCTGCGTATAGAGAGGTTCGGGAAATAAAGCCGACATTATTCCTCATTCGCCAAATATGGCATACGAGTGTCCCCCTGAAAGTGTCCTTCTTTATGCTTCGTTTGCTGTCTAATCGTCTTCCCTTAGATGACGTGTTGGCGACACGTGGGTTTCAGCTTCCATCCAAGTGCTCATGTTGTCGGGTTTCGAATACTGAATCCCTTCAACACTTGTTCTTGGAAGGAGAGCTTGCAACTGCAGTGTGACAACTTTTTGGCTCGGTATGTGGCTTGGCTCGGCATGGCAATCATGTCCGGGTATGTTTAATTGGTTGGCTTCTTAAGCCGATGGATTCAGAGAGACTTAGGTTTGTGTTCCGGATCTTACCTAGTCTCATCTGTTGGCATATTTGGAAGGTTAAGAACACAGCGGTGTTCCACGGGGCCGTGCAGCGTCCTACTGAGGTGTGTCAGGTCATCTTTCGGGAGTTAAAAGATGGGTTTTGGCTCAAATTCGGGGAGCTATATCGGGCAGTTGACTGGCCTACGTTCTTGGAGTTGGTGGAATGTCGGTCAGATGCGTTCCTCGTGCGTCCGATTAGGTGGTTGGCTCCATTGCCTGGCGGGGTCAAGCTCAATATTGATGGGTGCTCAAAAGGGTAACCCAGATGTGAGTGGTGGAGGGGGGATCCTTAGGAACGCTGCGGGCTGTATGGTGTTTGCATTCTCGGGGTTTTTTGGGAGCTATACCAGCTTGCAAGCGGAAGCCAAAGCATTATTACTCGGGCTGCGGATATGTGCGCAACGGGGTTTCATTGGTAATTTGGTAGTGGAGACAAATTCTTTGTTGTTACAACGTATTCTTTTGAAGCGTCACTAGTGTCCATGGTCCATCTATGCAGAGGTGGTGAAGATTGAGCTAGTGGCTGGGGGGGCTGTCAACTCACACACTGTTACAGGGAAGCAAACAAAGTCGCCGGCGTGTTGGCAAATGCTGGTTCTGCACATCCTCGGCATGAGGTTTGTGTCTATGAAAGTATTGCGGATTTGCCCAGAATGGCGAGGGGTGAATACTGGTTAGATAAGCTTAGGTTTCCTTCCTTTCGCAGGTTTAAGGTCACAGGTGTTGGTCCCAAAGTGTAATACCTTACACGCTTGTACTACATTTTCTGTCTAATAAAAGTCAAGTTCTATAAAAAAAATTATATTATATAACAATACATCTAACAAAAAAGAAAAAAAGGTTTTCGAATTCCGAATTGAATTCGGAATCGAAATCGAAATCGGAATTGGAGAATTTGAAATCGAAATCGATCGGTAATTCCTATCCCAAATTTTGAAAAATTCTGAATTCAAACTTTCGAATTACCGAATTCGAATTCGTTGCACACTCCTAGCTGGTGTTATTATACCTATGCCAGACCAAACAAATTGGGAGAACACATGCAATGATTCATTACTCCCACCTTGAAGAAGATAGCCTCAGGCAGACCTGAGAAAGTTAGAAGAAAGACTCTATTAGAGGACTTACATGTTGGAAAACTGTCTAAAATAGGGCTGCCAATTCACTGTAGTCATTGTGGTCATATTGACCACAATACCAAAAGTTGCAAGGTCACTGGTTGTTCATTTGTGAGGCAAAGGAAACCAGTGAATGCATAGGTAACTTCAATCAATATATGCTTGTTGGATTTTTTCTATCTACATCTGACTGTCACTTTTTAATGTGTTGCAAGGTACAAGGACCTACTAAATGAGGAAGGGGAGCTGGTAGGGGCCACTCTAGTGTTGGGAAAAGTTCTAATGTAACTAATTCTACTACTTCAAGAAGCCCAACTAGAGCTAAAATGAGAGGTAGAGGTAAGGGTAAGGGTTCAGACCATAACAATGGCCCACTATGTGGCATTGGACTTTGGAATGGCCAAGGGGTATCAACAAGTAAAACATATATCCCATTTGACTCTAAGATGGTGAGTTCCTTTTTTATTTACATTTATAATTGAATTTGATACACTTGCACTAATTAAAACTACCTTTATTATACATATTCCAAGTACTTCAAAGACTGACCAATCCCCTCCAACCCAACTGGTAAGTCTACATTTTAAAATTCTACATGCATGGCCATTTTATACGCACTACAAGAAAAATGTCCTATTATGACATACCTATAAGGACACTTTTTTGTAAGTGTCATTTTACATGTTTTATGAAGACATAAAAAAGTGAGTGTCATAATAAAATAACATGAACCAAATACCATTGCACTTTGTTTTATATTTTTCTAAATTGAAAAATTTGATATGTCAAATTAGAATAGCTATTAGGGCATTACTTGTGAATGTCAGCAGAAGTAATAGGAAATTGAGATAGAAACGACGTAGTTACGTCACTGGTATAAATGAAATGGAGAGAAAGCGCGGGGAAAAGAAAAAAAAAACGCGGCAAGGAAAATTTTGCCGCTTCACTAAAGTTTGCCCAATACATTTCTCTTTGAAAGGTCTCCGCCTCTTACAATTCACACCAAAAAGTTCCCTCAGCTTCTTCTCCAAATCTAAACCCTTGGACCCTATTCACAAAATCCATCATCGTCAAAATCAACCTTCCATTTCTGCCTCTTTTTTTCATTCTTTAATCCCTACCCTCTCTCTTTCTATCTTGAGTTTTTGGATGCACTCCAATTTGACCAGAAGAAGAGAAGGATGGTTTAGCGGTTAAAAGGTAAGTGTATTATGGGTTTTTGAAAATCATATGCTTTGCCTGCCCACTGAATTATTTTCTCCCCTGTTGCTAGTTTGATTTTTTTTTCTTTTTTTAAAATCTGATTTCTATGTTGAGTATTAATAATGTGATGGAGAAAAACATGGGGCAATATTAAAAGCAGTTGGCTGGTTGATTGATTGCTGGTTTTTTTTTGCTGGCATCTAATGTAATGCCATATGGAATGTGTCCGCCTCCTTGTTTCGGCCTTGGGGCCATCGACAGTACCAATTCAGGACTCAGGAGGCAGTCCCATTCTCCCACCGCGGCCGATTGTTAATATTAAGCAAGACAAACCCATCAAACCCTGCCGTGTGATCTGGTATTTGGCAACTAAGCCCGATCGATCAATTGAGGCTTCCTTTTGCAATCCTGTTGAATTTCTAAGCACCTTTTGCATTTACTTTAGCCTACTGATTCCACAAAGTACTTTGGCAGTCAGGTAATAATACGCTGATACAAAGTATAATAAAGTGTATAAAAATAGTGGTAGAGTTTTTTTTTTAAATTCAAGTACAAAAGTGGAAGGGAAAAGGGGAAAAATGGATGTCTAAGAATTGAATCAGGACATTATGATTATGTAGTTAATGCTTCTCTCAACCGAGTTGGAACTTGGGAATTGGTTTCTATTCCTACGTTAGTGCAACTGGTCTGGCACAAAATATAGGATATAGAATCCCAGGTGCTTTACTTCTACTGACTAGTAACTACTAAGAATGTCAAAGATGGTGTACTGTTCATGTCATTTGGTTTCGGAAAAACATGTAAAATTTGGCAAAGTCAGAACTAGTGAATTGGGAAGAAAGTTAACTGTTAGCAATTGTTTGAGTTGTAGTTGAGTTTTCAAACTTGATTCATATTATGGTAATATGGCAATTAAGTTTACCAGAAAAATAATTGGCACCAATACAGAGGTTTCTAAATTTTAACTTGTAAAGCGAAGTTGGTCCCTCAAACATGACCATAAAATCTTTTTATTTCTTGAGTTTAAATAAAATTCCTGCTATCCCAATGCTTTTTATGAAAATGTTATTCAATGAGAATAATTTGCATTTGTGGTTTTCTGTTCACATGGGGAAAATGTGCATGCCTTGGATCATTTTCATGCATATGTTGGTACATTTATATATGTACATAGAGAAAGTAAGCTGATGCCTTGTTCTGTTTGCTTCATAATAACGTGCATGCCTTGTTCTGTTTGCATAGTAAGCTGATGCATTTATATATGTTGGTGCATTTATATTTTCATGCCCTGTTCTGTTTGTTTCAGAATAATTAGAAAAAGTCATTCAGCACTTTTGGTTCTTTCTCATTTTTTTAAAATATTCTTCAAGAAATTTGCAAGCTGATGTTATTTTTCTTCTTGAATAATTAGAGAAGTACGTATAGCACCTATTCAAAATATTAAAATTTTACTAAAGTTCATTAATGTTTCACCACAGGTTTGAATTGAAGATAGCTATCTGTGAAAAGAAATCATTTTGAAGACGTTGCACATTGATTTCGCTAGAGGTACAAGCCAACTTATATTCTTGTGTTCTTTTTTATTAGGAATTAGATTAAGTTACATATATGATATTAAATTTGTTCATTTGTTTGAACCTGTAATGTACGTTCATTTTCATCTTTTGGTCATTTGGATTCTTAATTTTTTTTTAAACTGGAGTGTCATTGCAGTAGATATATTATATGACCTGCAAATTTTATTCTTAACATTGATTTGTGTAAAAAACTATTTACTTGGTGACACGTGATAAATGGCTAGTAGCGGAAAACCTTTGGGGTTCTCATGTCTTGTGCTTTTATCTCAAACAGTGACCTTCTCGTTGACTTCCAAATAGTTTCTTGGTATCCTAATAATTTTTTTGTTGTATGAGTGATGCACTTTGTTAATATTATTCTTAATTGCTTTCTTTTGCTTATATATGTATATGTATATGTATGTATGTGCATATTTTAAGGTTAAATTTGTCATGGTTACAGAATATGGATAAAACTTGGATGCAAAAGAATAGACGAAGCAAAGAATATTGGGATGGTTTGCAAAAATTCTTAGATTATGCATTCCAGAATTCAAGTATAAATGGGATGATATTATGTCCATGTAAAGAATGTAAGTGTGGTGTATGTATTACCAGGGAGAATGCAGAACTTCATTTGAAAGTTTATGGTTTTGTTAAAGGATACACCCATTGGGCAGCTCATGGAGAATTTGTTTACTCTAGTGCACCAAAACCTACTTCCTATGATATCTCACATGGGGTACGGGATGAACTTGATGACATGCATGGTTTGGTTCATGATGCAATGGGAATTCCTGAACAAGATTATACAAGGATAGATGGAACTGAATACAAAAGCCAATTGCCCAATGTAGAAGCTGAAAAGTTTTACAATCTAATTGATAATTCTAACAAAGAGCTTTACTCTGGATGTAAAAGATTCTCAAAACTTTCCTTTATGATTCGGTTGCTTCACCTCAAATGCCTTGGTAAACTCAGCAACAAAATTTTTGATATGTTACTTGATTTGTTGAAAGAAGCCTTTCCAGATGCAATGGATGGTTTGCCTAAGTCTTATTATGAAGCTGAAAAGTTAATGAAGGAATTAGGACTTGGGTATGATAAATATGATGCATGTCCGAATGACTGCACTTTGTATTGGGGGGTAGATGCAAGAAGAAAGCATTGTGAAACATGTAAAGAATCTAGATGGGTTAAATCTGAAAATGATCCGACTGGTGAGGGAAGAAAAATACCGCATAAGGTTTTATGGCATTTTCCCCTAAAACATAGGTTACAACGCCTATTTATGTCCTCCAAAATTGCAGGCCATATGAGATGGCATGCAGAAGGTCGTACTAAGGATGGTAACATGAGGCACCCTGCTGATTCTCCATCTTGGCAAACATTTGACTTTCATCATCCAGAATTTTCTCAAGATTCTCGTAATGTGAGGTTGGGCCTAGCATCAGATGGATTTAACCCATTCAAAAATATGAGTTCAACTCATAGCACTTGGCCGGTAATATTGATGCCATATAATTTGCCGCCATGGATGTGTATGAAACAACCGAACTTTATGTTGTCATTGTTGATACCCGGTCCATTTGCACCAGGAAATAATATTGATATATATTTAAAACCTCTCATAGCAGAATTAAAGGAATTGTGGGATGTTGGAGTGAATACATATGATGCATCAAGAAAAGAAAACTTTCAACTTCGTGCAGCACTTTTATGGACCATCAGTGACTTTCCAGGTTATGCAATCCTCTCCGGATGGAGCACTAAAGGAAAACTTGCATGTCCTGTATGCCATAAATACACATCTTCACAGCATCTGCAAAATTGGGGAAAATATTGCTATATGGGGCATCGAAGGTACTTGGAAATGAACCATCCATTTCGCAAAGATGCTAAATCTTTCAATGGAGCTGTAGAGTATGGAAAACCACCAGGAAGGTTAATGGGGTCTACAATTTTAGATGAGTTAGCTGGTTATAGTATTAAACTTGGGAAGACAGTTAGTGACAATCCAGAATTGCCATTTAATTGGAAAAAATTAAGTATTTTCTTTGATTTGCCCTATTGGAAAGACAATATGATACGTCATAATCTTGACGTTATGCACATTGAGAAGAACATCTGTGAGATCATTGTGGCTACATTGTTGAATCTGGAAAAAACCAAAGATAATAAAAAGTCACGTCTTGACCTTCGTGATATGGGTATAAGATCAGAATTGCATCCCATTGAGAAGGGAAATGGTAGGAGTGTTCTGCCTCCAGCTTGCTTTACAATGAAAAAGAAGGAAAAGGAGATATTTTGCAAAGTTTTGAAAGGGATAAAAGTTCCAGATGGCTACGCAGCAAATATTTCTAGATGTGTTAAAATAAAGCCACCAAAAATTTCTGGATTAAAAAGTCATGATTACCATATTTTGATGCAACAACTTCTCCCAATAGCTCTACGCAGGACTTTATCAAAAGCAGTTCACTCTCCTTTAGTCAAATTGAGCAGGTATTTTCGCAAGTTGTACTCCAAAGTTTTGGATCCAGCAGATTTAGTTCATTTGGAAAATGAGATTGGTATCATACTTTGTCAATTAGAAAGGATTTTTCCACCATCTTTTTTTAATGTGATGGTACATCTAGCTGTTCATTTGGTTAGCGAAGCAAAAATAGGAGGGCCTGTCCATTATCGGTGGATGTATCCTATAGAAAGGTACTCATGAAATATTTAAGTGAAGTATTTTGAAAATTTTAGACATTTTTTATCATTAACTTCATCTAATATTCTAAACCTGAATTAAAACTTGCCTTGTCAAGGTATTTAGGAACTTTGAAATCCTACGTCCGAAATAGAAGTCGACCAGAAGGCTGTATTGCTGAAGGGTATTTAGCTGAGGAATGTTTGAATTTTTGTTCCTTATACCTAGCTGATTATGTTGAAACGAAGTTTAATCGGACAAGTAGAAATGATGATGTGGGCAACACCTCAAGTGAAGGCTTCGATGTATTTTCCAGTTCATGTCGTCCATTAGGAAAAGGAACTCCAACAAATTTCAGCAATGAAATTTTGAGAAAAGCACATCAATATGTGCTATTTAATTGCGACCACATCAAGCCATATGTTGAGTAAGTAAATTCCTTTCAATTCAAAAAATTATATATGTTAAATACTTAGTGAGTTTCTATATGCAGTAAACACCATAAAATGGTGGAGGAGCAAAATCCATGTGCTGGAAAACATGTCATTGAGCGTATTCATTGTGAGAACTTTGCAGATTGGTTTTCGGACCATGTAAGCTCAACAATCTTACAGGTTCTATTATCTTTTTTTTATGCATAAAAGAAGAAATTTGTCATTGTTACATTTTGTATATAATAGGTTAAGCAGATTCAAGTGGCTGATGGTGTTGACATCTCCAAAGATTTGAAACTTCTGGCTAGGGGTCCAAATAATGTGGGGAGAACATATCAAAAGATTCTTGTCAATGGCTTTCGCTTCCATACAAGACAATTAGAATCTCAGAGGAAAACTCAGAATAGTGGGGTTCTTGTCAATGCAACAACATCAAGCTTTTCGAGTACTAAAGATAATAATCCAATTTTAAGTGACTTGGCTTACTATGGTATTTTGACGAATATCCTTGAGTTAAATTACACTGAAGGCCGAACTGTCACCTTATTTGAATGTGATTGGATATCAAAAGGCAAAAGATTAAAGCAAGATGAGGATGGATTCACATTGGCCAACTTCAAGAATGTAAAGCCTCACCCTGAGCCATATGTGATAGCAACCCAAGTTTCACAAGTTTTTTATGTTGAAGACCCTTTAGCTGAAGGCTGGAGTGTTGTTGTTGCTACATCTCCTAGGAATGAGTTTATGATGGACCCCGTATGTGATATTGAGATGTATTTGCAGAGAACAATTACCTCAACAACTCAAATGGACAATGAGAATGAAGACATTCGATGGGTTCGAGAAGATGATGGAGATGAAATACTCCACTAGCCTGAATTGTTGAAATGTTTGGTTTTTGCTATTAAAACTGTAAAAGTTGTAACTATAAACGTGGTTGCAATTTCACATGCATTTTTTTGTAGATGCAAATTCAGATTAACCTTGTTGTGTCTTTGCATTTGTCTATTTTAAAATTTCTGTTTTAACTTACTTACTTGCACTTTAATTTGTCTATTTTAAAATTTCTGTTTTAACTTACTTACTTGCACTTTAAAATTGATTTGTTAGTAGATGAAAATTTTCAGTCTAGTTGTAGCCTTTCTATTATCATACCCGTTTGAGATTTTGCTATCCTTTTTGTATTTGTGTTCTTTTATTTGTTAAATGTTTTATTTGTAGGAATGGCAAGGACTAAAAGACAGAAGATTACTGGAAATACACTTGTTGATCAACACGAGGATATAGCTGAAAATCAGATTCATATTGAGGAGCCTAACTCTATAGGTACATCTCTAATAAGTCATGCCCAGTTCTGATTTTCATTCTTGAGATTCAGTTTCAAAACTTTTAGTTCTACTAGTTTCTTTTGGTAATGAAATTCACCGGTGTCATATTTCATGGTTATAGATGAAGAAAATGCAGATGAAAATTCACAAAGAAAAACTAGAGGGCCAACATATATGACAGAAATATGGGGTAAACCTAGTAGTTGTCATCGGTACAAAGTTAGATTTGATAAGGATGGTGAGCCTGTTGGCAAGAACAAGTCCAAATTTACTGAGTTCTTAGGAACAATAGCAAGAAATGGAAAGTATGCTCCTCTAGACGTGACAGATTGGCGTGAAATGACAAATGATAAGAAGCAAGACATGCTTGTATTGGTGAAGGTAATGCACATTTTGCTTGATGCAAATATACAGCTGTACCCTTTATATGACAAAAATATGGATCTAACTATTTGAGGTGTTATTGTAGGAAAAATTTCGTCTTTCTCCAGGTGCAGATTTTTGGACTTTGAAATCAATCGGCAAAAAATGGAGAAATTGGAAATCAGCTTTAAAGGCAAAATATTACAATCCAAATGAATCCATTGAGAGTCAAATTAACAATAGGGATCAGCGGATCTTGAAAGATCAGTGGAGAAATCTTCTGGCTTACTGGAGCTTAGAGGAAACAAAGGTATAACTGTTTTAACTATTAAATATCAAGCATTATGTTGAGATTATAAGTTTTCACTATTTTTCTATAATTTCAGAATACCAGCGAGAAGAATAAGATGAGTCGGGCTAAGAAAACAATGAATCATAAGACAGGGAAGAAATCGTATGCTCAAATTCGAAAGAAATTGGTAAATCTTTTAAACCTTTTAGTTTCATTTAGTTTTTTCTTGTATCACCTAGTGGTCTTATGAAGACTTCATTTTCTATAGATGAAAAAATTAGGTCATCTCCCATCACGAGTTGATATGTTCGAACACTGTTATACTGAATCAAACGGAAACCCGGGAAATGATGACGTTGCAGCTACATTAGTAAGTTATTAATTGGTTGATGAAATTAGTACTCTAAATGACTTAAATTGTCTACTAACTTAGGACTGATTTTATCTTCATTAATGTAAGATAATCGACTTTAGTAATATTGAATTTTTTCTGGATTTTAAATACAGCAAGCTTTGAAGGAAAAAGTTAGCCAACTTCCCCCTGGTTCTAATGATGATGTTGGTCGTAATGATGCATTTGCCCAAGTATTTGGGGAAGATAACA